>NC_059073.1:227572827-227657827 GCF_020497125.1 Mauremys mutica
TGGATGCTCAAGCCCAGGCTTACAAACACTGAGCCTGCGGACTCAAGTCCTGTGTATCCTGGGCTTACATTGCAGTGCAGACACACTATGCTACACCAGGGGCTATTTCAGTCCCTGGAGCAGTCCAGAATCAGTAGGGCCCAAAGGTAGTACTAAGTCCCTTTCACCCAAGCTCCAGTCTCCTGTTCCTGCCTCCATCCATCCTCTCTTCCTGCCTCTCACAGATCCTTTCCATTCTGAGACCAGACAACACAGTTTTATGCCACTCCTCTGTGCCCCACAGTCCTCTACCCTCAGGATAAGTTCCTCCAAGTCTTTTGCCTCTGCCAGAAACTCTCAGACCCTCTCCTAGACTCCTGCCCTTCTACATCCATCCAGTCACCTACCATTCAGAATCAATGCCCCAAATGTTGCACTTTAAACATTTCTTCCATTTTGGGATAGATGACTAATTTCAGGGGAATTTCCAGTTGTAGCCACTGTCTTGCTCTTACACTGATAGAAATCTTTCAGAAAACACAGTATATTTTAAGTGTCAGAACTGATCACATGAGAGAGGGAGAAAGGTCTTAGAAACCCAGAGATTGTTGGAACAGGACTGTCAGTCAACAACCAAATCCTTTATCGAGCTGCAGAAGAAAAACAACCTGCCATTAAGCCACCTGAAGTCAGTGGTTCAATTCCATCGGCTCTCCACTCACTCTAAGTTCAAGCATCTTCTGGAACAGGAGGAGTTTTCATGTGATGATAGGCAAAGCTGGTGATGAACCCACCAGTATGTTTGGCAGGCAATTTGTACACCTGTTTGAAGTCAAGTCTGATGAAAACATGTGCACTCAGTTAACTAAAGCCATAAATCAGATTTGTGCATGTAACACTGGAATACACTTAAACTGTGTTTGAAAAATGAAGGGCCTCTTGCTTCACTAACACTGGCACAAGGTACAGCTCTTAGGCTGACCAAAGACTGCAGGATAAGAGAAGTGTTTTGGAAAGAAAGGCATTTGTTGCCAGAATTGACGACAAAACTGTTTGACCCAGGACTAATAGATGAAAGAAATACAATAATTCTAATTAGCAACAGATTTAGGCTCATAACCAGGATTTTAAGAGGAGGTTGGGAAATCTTTTTAATGAGCCTTTGGGCTCCCAACAGTGGTTTATATTAGCTGTTTCAGAGGTGCAGTTTTCTAATTGTTGTAAGTTTGTTAATTCTATTCCAAATTTCTACAAAAGCACTAAGCATTGAGGGACAAGGGCCTGATACCAATTCAGACTTTCATTAACTTCAATGGGCTTTCCAGCAGGCCTTACATTTATAGCAACTTTGAAGTGACTTTTAAAAAGTCAACTTTCAGCTGTTTTTAAAAACGCGTGGAAAAAATTGTCACTGGTTTAAAAAAAACCCAACAAACCCTCCCTCACCCCTTACTCACATTCGAATATCCCAAAATGGTCCACTATCCCCCAAATGGTTACAAATCCATGAGAAATATCTACATAAAGGATAAATTTAAAAGCGCTACTCCTCAATAGAGGACTGAAAGATATGGAAGAGTTATAAGAAAAAGATAAGCACCTGGGAAAAGGATGCTCATAGAGACCCTGGGCTAGATCCTTGCCCATTGGTAAGTCCAGCAGCACAATGTGGACTTAAAGGTACTTTAAGGCTGCAGATTAGAGCTCCATTGTTGAGAACATTGTCTATGCAGAGGGCCTACCACAAAGGGTGTAATGTCTCTCTTATGACCCCCTCCCTATCTGGAGTCCAGGAAATGAATATCTGAATCAGGCCCGTCACTGTTTCTAGCTGTCTGCAGACATCAGTGCATTGCTTTACATTGGATGACCATTTTCTTTACAGAAAGAAAGGCTGGAATAATGTGATTTTTAAAAATAAAAGCTTTGGTTATGGCGCACGGGCCTGTGTGCGTGGGGTGGATTCTGCAGTGAGCTCTGCATTACTGAATCCCGGAACATGTAAAGGACCAGGCTTATTATAAATTGAAGTGCCTTCTCAACCATATAGCATTGCTGCTATGCCCTCTCTAAGTAATAACTGCAGATGAAGAGCTTTTAATGCATTGATAAAAGCAAAAGGCTGGAGTCACGGCCAGCTGTAATGAAGCTTATTATTCTACAGCTAATCTGCCCACAATATTAGAGTTTTATTACAGAGCACATGTACCATAAGGCAGTGTTATGAACACAAGCTCTATATGGAGAAAGTCACAGGAAGAATGTTGATAAGATGCAAAATGGCGTTAAGAAAGGGTCTCCAGGATTAATAGAAATACACTTCAGTCTATAACAGCAAGATGGCCCCTTCCCTGAAGAGTTTCCTAGCTGAGTGAAAATATAATTACCTGTTGGAATTTAACCAGGAAGGCATAGCTAAGTTATGGATCATGAAAAGGCTTGTGGTAGCTTTAATGACCACAAGTGGTCAGGATCATTATTTTACACCTTGTTCAAGTGACAGCGTCTCCATCCACCTTCAACATTTCAGGGTGGGCTGGGATTGGAGCCTGCAGAGGCGGGTTAGTCTCTAGGAACTATCTATTCCCCCCTTGACCGCTTCCACTCTTCCCCTTCCTTACCCTCTCATGACAGAGACCAGGCACAGATGTGCTCCACAAGTTCTCCTGAGTACCCCAAGGACACAAGGCACCCCAACAGAGGCACCATTTCAGAAAAATTCGGGGGGGGGGAGTTGTTTGAGCATCCCCACTCCCACCTCCGTCATGGAGGCCACAGCTGCTCCGATGGAGGTAAGCAGGCCAATACCAGCCCAGAGGAGGGCAGGGATGTGGCAGGCCACTGTTCTCCCAGGGGATAGAGACGGCCAGCAGGGGTGTTTTACCCATGGCCAGCCTGGGACAGGGGTTGGGACCAGCTCACTCTGCACTCAGCTCCAGGCCAATGCCACTGCTTCCTGTCTGCCACTGCGGCGAGGGGACCAGCACTGACAATGCAGCAGTTAGGAGTCCCAGCCCCGCTTGCCCCACAGCAGCCCCTGCAGGCCTGAAGACATTGCAGCACCAGCAGGCAAGGAGGGGGCAAAGTCAGGGGGTGGCAACTGTCCCCCACATCCCATAGCAAATGATGCCCCTGTGCCCCATGGTGGGAAAAACACCTATGGCTGCAGGAGATAGAGTTTGGGTGAAGTGTACTAAATAAACAGGCCCATCCTACACTTGGACAGAAGTGGATCCAGTTGCAGGACAAGGGCCATAGCCTGTAACGTGCCTTGGGAACTTTCTGTGGATATTAAGACTATATTTTGCCTTCCTAAAAATCCTTTGTCATTTCAGCAGGGTCAGACAGTCTTCATGTTCTATTGAGTAGTGCTGCTTTGCTCTATGTACAGGCTGTCAGCTACCAATGCCAGCCGTGGCTGAACCAAACTCTGTTTGGCAGGGAGCTCACGTAGACAGGGTGTAGACTTACAGAACAAAACCTGCTTGCACTCCCATTGGGGACATGCAGCCCAGGACATGTCTATAGAATCACACATTTGGGCCCTGTTCCTGGGGCATTGGTTCAGGACGAACTCAGAGGGGGAAGTGCCACCTACAGAACCACCCTCACAACTTCCTGCTGAGGCATCAGTCATTAGGTCTCCTTGAACGAGGAAGAGGAGGGGAGGCTGTACAGACTGCTGTAATTGACACGACTGGATAACTGCACAAAATCTATAGTGTACAGAATGCAGAGCAGAGAGGAGAATCACTCCCGTATTTTTCAAATGTATTTTTGAAGGATAAGTGTGTCAGGAGTTAGATGGAGGGAAATGTCATGAACTTTTTTGTTGTTGTTAGAAGATTTCACAAGTATTTCTATTTATTTCCATGCTTCTGAGCCGTGACAGCATTCAGTCAATCATTAGCCGTTCCAAGGTAGGCCAGAGCCCTGCAAAGCGATTGCTGTAGGACATGTTATGGTTTTGCATGTAACTACAGTATAGTTCAGAGAGGTTATTTATCCTAATTTACAGAAACCCATAATTCTTTTGCAAACTCACTGTCTGTGAAAAAGAATTACAAAGTGTGAGCTTCTCTTCTGTATTCTGTCTGGCCAGGAAATTGATCTTCCACTGCCACAGGGGAAAAAAAACAAAAACAAGAAAACAAAAATCCAGATCCCTCCGTTTCTTTCAACCACAAGGCCAGCTGCAGGTTTCCCTTCCCTATTCACTAAAATATTGCTGTTATAAACCTTACTTACATTTCATAGCAGGAGTGCCGAGCACATGTTAAACTCAGTTTATAACTGCAGTTCACAATTGGTTTGTAAGAGTACTGATTGCCTCAGGTATTAGTGTCAAATTTATAGTGGCTGACAGACAAATGGCTGCAAACCCTGAAGATGAAGCCTTGGCTAGCCCTAGAGGACAGTGTGAAATTTGAAAATGCCTGCCAGACCACCTGGTGACCCAGAGGGCACCAGGGCTTGCATCTGGAAGGTGCATAGCCCAGCAGAGTCCTGAGGGCCTCTGGAGCAGTAGCCCTTTCCCTTCTATTCAGGCAGCTGCTGTTGGCACAAATCGTGGATAACTCCATCTGGAATCAGAAGGAAGCCAAAGGTACCAGTCGGGGCTCTAACCACTAAACGTTCATATATAAGTATTTTTTAAATTTAATGACTGGGACTTTTCAGCTTGGAAAAGAGACAACTATGGGGGGATATGATAGAGGTCTATAAAATCCTGACTGTTGTGGAGAAAGTAAATAAGGAAATGTTATTTATTCCTTCTCAAAACACAAAAACTAGGGGTCACCAAATGAAATTAATAGGCAGCAAACAAAAGGAAATATTTCTTCAAACAACTCATGGTCAACCTGTAGAACTCTTTGCCAGAGTTTGAAGGCCAAGACTGTAACAGGGTTCAAAAAAGAACTAGGTAAGTTCATGAAGGACAGGTCCATCAATGGCTATTAGCCAGAATGGACAAGGATGCAAAACCATGCTCTGAAGTGTCCTTTGCTTCTGTTTGCCAGAAACTGGGAATGGGCGACAGGGAATGGATCACTTGATGATTACCCGTTCTGTTCAGTCCCTCCGAAGCACCTGGCATTGGCCACTGTTGGAAGATAGGACACTGGGCTGGAAGGACCATTGGTCTGACCCAGTATGGCCAATCTTATGTTCTTAAAATCCAAAGATTACTTAACCTGACCCTCACTTTTTTCAAAGGGGACATTTTGGGCTAGTGTTGTACTTTAAAAACTGTATGCTCCAGAACATGCTGATGTGCTTTGGAAACACAAGCTGCCAAATACAGTAGGTACACTGCATGCCAAGGAGCTGTAGGAGAAAATGTATATGATCACAATACCTCATAATCCCACACTGGGGTAGGGGGCTCCACAATGTCTCCAGTTCAGGACACTGCCTATAAAGGTACAATCAGACTCAAAGGGTACGTTTACACTACGGGATTATTCCGAATTTACATAAACTGGTTTAGCAAGACAGATTGTATAAAATCGAGTGTGCGCGGCCACACTAAACACATTAAATCGGTGGTGTGCGTCCACGGTCCGAGGCTAGCGTCGATTTCTGGAGCGTTGCACTGTGGGCAGGGCCGGCTCCAGAGCCCAGCGGGGCAAGCACCCGCCTGGGGCGGCCCTTTCCCGGGGGGGCGGCAGGCTGGTCCGGCGGACCTGCCGCAGTCATGCCTGCGGGAGGTCCACCGGAGCCCCGGGAGCAGTGGACCTGCCGCAGGCATGACTGCGGAGGGGGCGCTCGTCTCGCGGCTCGGCTCGACCTCCCGCAGGCATGACTGCGGCAGCTCAACCGCAGCCGCCGGACCAGCGAACCGCCCGCAGCTGCGGGAGGTCCAGCCGAGCCGCGCGACCAGCGGACCCTCCGCAGTCATGCCCACGGGAGGTCCGCTGCTCCCGCGGCTCGGGGGCGCCTCCCGGGCATGACTGCTTGGGGCGGCCAAATTGCTAGAGCCGCCCCTGACTGTGGGTAGCTATTCCATAGCTATCCCATAGTTCCCGCAGCCTCCCCCGCCCCTTGGAATTTCCGGGTTGAGATCCCAGTGCCTGATGGGGCAAAAATCATTGTCGCGGGTGGTTCTGGGTAAATGTCGTCAGTCACTCCTTCCGCTGGGAAAGCAACGGCAGACAAGCATTTCGTGCCTTTTTTCCCTGGATTGCCCTGGCAGATGCCATAGCATGGCAATCATGGAGCCTGTTTTGCCTTTTGTGACTGTCACCGTATGTGTACTAGATGCCGCTCACAGAGGCGATTCAGCAGCGCTACACAGCAGCATGCTTTTGCTTTTGCATGATAGCAGAGATGGTTACCTACCATATTGCACCATCTACCATACCATAAATTGGTAATAAGATGATCGTGGCTACCAGTCCTTTTGCACTGCACCATTTGCTGCTGTCATAAGTGCCCCTGGCTGAGATCAGTCAGGGGCGCAAAAGCCAAAATTGGGAATGACTCCCTGAGTCAATCCCTCCTTTTTGGTATCTAAAAATAGAATCAGTCCTGCCTAGAATATGGGCAAGTGTACTAGAGAACCACTGTATCATAGAACCAGAGAGCACAGCTGCTCTGTGTCAGATCCCGCAGAAATTATGAGCTGTATGCTATTCACAGGAGGTGCTCCTGCAACAACCCCACCTGTTGATTCCGTTCTTCCCCCAGCCTTCCTGGGCTACCATAGCATTGTCCCCCCACTTGTGTGATGAAGTAATAAAGAATGCAGGAATAAGACATACTGACTTGTTAGTGAGAAATGAGTGGAAGGCAGCCTCCAGCTGCTATGATAGTCCAGACAGGACAGAAAGGAGTGTGGAGGAGAGGAGCCCAGCATCCCTCTGCTAGTCCAGGGGCAATTGAATCTTTTTTTTACACATGAAGGGTGGGGGCTGATGGAGCTCAGCCCCCTGTTGCTATGATGAGGATGGTTACCAGCCATACTGCACCATCTACCAGGAAAAATTAGGGCCAGGAGCCCTTGATAGACCTCACGGATGCTAGCTGGCATGGTTACCAGCCCTTTTGCACTGCCCCATGTACCAATAGGCTGATGATGAGGACGGATACCAGTCATATTGTACCATCAGCCACCCATGGCGTGGGGGGAGCAAGGATGTTGGTGTTGAGTGCTGCAGCATCGCGTCTATCTGCAGCATTCAGTAAAGATAGGGTGACATGTAAAAGAGTCAAGAGAGGATTGTTTTCCC
The DNA here is from genome assembly GCF_020497125.1 of Mauremys mutica. Taxonomy (NCBI): domain Eukaryota; kingdom Metazoa; phylum Chordata; order Testudines; family Geoemydidae; genus Mauremys; species Mauremys mutica. Next base: position 227,580,039 of record NC_059073.1, read on the forward strand.
TTTCACTTCTGGGGGTGGGTGGGGGGGTGCGTAAATTGCCGAGCTATGCCTTGACCCACCGCGGACACTGTGTTTGACCCTAGAAGCATTTGGAGCTCAGCCAAGAATGCAAATGCTTTTCAGAGACTGCAGAAACTGTAGGATAGCTTGAGTCCTCCAGTCCATGAGCGTCCATTTGATTCTTTGGCTTTCCATTACGCTTGTCACGCAGCAGTGCACTGAGTCCCTGCTATGGTGCCTGTCTGGAGATTTTTTAAAAATGATTTTGAATTTTGTCTTCTGTAACGGAGTGCTGATAGAACAGATTTGCCTGCCCTTACAGCGATCACATCCGCATGGTCCATGCGGGAGCTCTTTCTTTATTTTGATTTTTAACTGCATCACCACACGTGCTGATCGGAGCTCCACGCTGGGCAAACAGGAAATATTCAAAAGTTCGCGGGGCTTTTCCTGTCTACCTGGCCACTGCATCCGAGTTCAGATTGCTGTCCAGAGCGGTCAGTGGTGCACTGTGGGATACCGCCCGGAGGCCAATACCGTCGATCTGCGGCCACACTAACCCTAATCCGATATGGTAATACCGATATTAGCGCTACTCCTCTCGTTAGGGAGGAGTACAGAAACCTGTTTAAAGTGCCCTTTATACCGATCTAAAGGGCCTCTCAGTGTGGACGGGTGTGGCGTTAAATTGGTTTTACGCTCCTAAAACCGGTTTAAACGCCTAGTGTAGACCAGGCCAAAGGGAAAGCTGTTATTCCTGCAAGATAGGTAGAAGGCTAATGATCAGTGGGTACAATGTTTCCAGCTGATAGATAATTTCTAAGGGATGGGAAGTGATTAAGAAACAGGTCAGGAGGTGGGCTATGAATGCAGACCCCTCTCTCCAACACAGACATTTATGAACCCAGCATAACCTCTCTTCAGTAGGGGAGGTTTCAGTTGTGGGGACCAATTCATGAGGCGTGTTGCACACACATACTGATAGACAACCTAAACTCCTTCGGGAAAGAGACATGAGCCTACTTAGGCTTATGGATGGTAAGTAGCTGAGTGACAGGCTCAGCAGGCCACTGTGATTACTCCCTGACACATTTCCTTCTCACTTCTTAGTTGCTGTACAAAAATCAGTCTCTAACTGGGTAAAGCAGAATTGCCAAGGCACCCTGAGGAAGGCTGTCCTCACAGTGATTTGGGCTCAGAAAGAAGCAGGAAATACAGAAATCACACAAGAATGTCCTTGAGAGATTTCCAGTTACATTATGGATGTTTCAAGAGATGTAGGTACTTTGGTTAAATCTAGCCTGAATATCATGAAATGTTTCCTAACAGTGAGATCTATTTGACTATGGAAGAGGCTCCCAAGGAAAGCTCCATTACTGAAATCATTGAAAACTGGACTTCATAAAGGCATTACACAACATGCAATAGAGAACAGAGTGAGCATTGGCCTGCTAAACCCAGGGTTGTGAGTTCAATCCTTGAGGGGGCCATTTAGGTATCTGGGGCAAAAATCTGTCTGGGGATTGGTCCTACTTTGAGCAGGAGGTTGGACTAGATGATCTCCTGAGGTCCCTTCTAACCCTGATATTCTATGATTCTATGATACAGGAATTGTCAGACTGCTGGTCTACTCCGTTAGCCCATCTCTAGTAGCAATCAGAACTAGACTAAGGTGTAAAACCTCTGTAGTTACAGTTGGCCCAATACTATTAATCACATTAATTATTTGACTGCATTTGCTGTTACTTGTCAATTGTTCAACAAGTCATTTTTTCTGGTATTTCACCATCTCTAATCATAGACCATTTTGTCCACAATGATGCCTAGATATTTCTTCCTTATTGGCTACAACCCAGCAATATGTATGAATAGTTTAAATTATTCCTTCCAGTGCACATCACCTTGAACTTACTTATGATAAATTCAGTCATATTCACTTCCTTCCATACTCGCTATTTCTACATTGATTTCTATCACTTAAGTAGTTTCTAATTCATGACAAAACTTTGTCTTTCTACCCATGACTACCCCCTAATAGTTTCCTTAACAACCTCTTGTCTGGCTATTAGCAGTGTGGCATTGGCAGAAGGTTGGATAAGAAAATCTAAATAGGTCTTTTCTATCATCAGTGTCTCTCTCCTTGATCTTTGTCTGTGAAGCTCAGCATTATCAAATGTGGTTTCTAAATGTTAGGCTCCTAAATTCCCAGCTACACACCTAAATAGGGTGACCAGACAGCAAATGTGAAAAATTGGAACAGAGGGTGGGTGGGGGTAATAGGAGCCTATATAAGAAAAAGACCCAAAAATTGGGACATCTGGTCACCCTACACCTAAATAAAGTTAGATCTGATTTTCAAAGGCCCCTCCAGCGGGAGTTTAGATTGAGAGAGAGGACAGAATAAGCACTGCAGAATTTCCCCAAGAGACTGGTTTAAGGAGGGCTTTATTAGAAAACTCTGCAAAAGTTGTGCAGGTAGCAGATTTTTCTTTGGTCTATGTACCTGCTTTGACATCAGCCTTGGGAGGAGACTATTTTTCTGACACTTAGCACTGTTGGGAGTATTACTTATCCTGTTACTATGTATGCATTATGGATGGCTTGTTGTCAAACATGCAAAACAACAATAAAAATTTAAGTAAAAACAAAAAAAGTTGTAGCTTTTCCTTTAAGCTTTGTTTAACTGCTTAATTAGTGGAAGAACCAGGTAGTTGAAACATCTCTAAATAAAGAGAAGCTGTTTTGGGCAATGTAACTCAAATGCAAAGTGACTGTGCTCCCATTCACAGGTTACTCTCATCACACAGGACTGCATATATAGCCAAATACAAAATTCTGCTTTGACCTGTGTTAATCAATGTTGCGCTGAAAACCACTGAAATCAATGGAAGGACACTTACACGGGGGGCCAAGACCTCAGGCTCTGTGTATATCTAAAGAAAAAGGGGAAAAACTAAAGGCACCCAGATTCTACAGCGATAATGTGAGGTGCGCACATAGCAGAAAACAAGCCTCTAATAACAAACAGCCATGCTACTGCTTCACAGCCAGAAAAATTCTCTCTGGAATTTCATTTGAAAAAAAGTAGCAATGACATTTTAAAATATAAGCCTAATAGAATTTAACTGCATAAGATATATTCCAATAGTTATTTATCTGCATGAACTGAGGGCCATATTCAGAGAGTTGGAATCAGTCTGAACTGGAGTTACTTACACCTTCTTCTGGCTTTTCATCATCTGTCTGTCTAGCTAGGTACATTTAAGGCCCCGTCACCATACTCTCTGAGTGCCTCACAAGCATAAATACATTAAGTGTTGCGATGTTTGCTCAGTGTTACGCCACTGCTGACTCCCTCTAGATTTACTTATTTACCGAGACTCACGTCCACTGACTCCCGCTTACCAACTTACAACCTCCTTATTCATCAATGCTGAATCTGGTCTAATTTGCTTTAACTTTCAACATGAGACCGGAAAGGAGACGTTTGGCAAGAAAAGCAACTAACAGGAGTGTGTAAAAAGGTGTCAGTTGAAGCAGATAATCCCCCCCACTCCCCCATTTTCACCGTCTTCGGAATACCTTACGTATCAGTAAAGGGGTGAAAATAGGTCTGACTGTCTGAGCCTAAGGGGTTCAAACTGAGTGTAAGAGAGCCTAAGTTTCATGAAGTCTAACTTGCACCACCTTACACATGATTTCTGATTTTGACACTGATTATCCTATGGAATTAGATGTCCTCATAGCAGTACAAGTTCTCCAACTTTTGAAATAAAGATGCTCCAAGACATCACTGTTGTGAATATCAGTAATGGAGCAACAGTGCAGTTCAAACATTGATTGCACTACTTACTAATAATGAATTCCATCATAAAAATATACTGTAGGTATGCACAAAGGAGATGTTTTCCAAGGGAGGCGTAATATGTGATATTAAACAGTTAAAGCTTTTTAAATCTTAAATGTGTAAACAGGACAGTGAGCATTACAGTTTTAAGCATCTGATGAAGGTGCAACTGTAGCAACTCTTGCTTCAGCTCGAGCACATGAGATGTTGCACCTTTAGCACAAAACGCAGATTTTCTTGGTAACAGTTGCTATGTGAAATGTTGTGAGATAGAAATTACTGTCATAATTAATAATAGGTAAAGGTTTTACTTTTGATGTGCTAAATTCCATGTTGTTTGATGAGACTTAGTGATTGTATTTATTATTGTTACTTTCTATGTTGTCCTATTATTTTTCTTGCTATTTAGGAGTGGAGTTGGGTAAGTGTTTCTACTGTATTTAGTCAGTGCTATTAATCATTTTTTTTCTAATTTAAATCTAGCAAAAACATTTCCTTCCTAATGAGATTCATAAATTCATTTTTAAGTTAAAGGGGAATTACAAATATGATTAAAAACAGGCCAACATTTTCAAAACTGGGTGTCTAAAGTTAGGCATCTGTGTCTTTACATAGGCATCTAAATAAGTTACTTTATTTCCAGATCTTCTGTGCATTCAGCAGTCCCATTGACTGCAATGAATGTGAAAATTAGGTCATGTATTTAGGTGCATCAGGCATCATTTTAAAAATCCCTGGTCTATATTTACTTCTTTTATTTAAGTTTCTTCTTTATTGAAGTTGCTATAGCTGAGCACTATCGTTTGCTTTTAAACATGATGTCTCATATAAGGAAAAAATATTGGGTATAGGCTGGATAGAACATCTAAGCTACAATAGAAATGGCTATTGTATAAGCATATATTGTACAGAGTTTCTATACTACAATAGACACTTACCACTAGACCTTTTGAAATCTTCAATATAATTATGCTTTGTAATATGTTTGTCATATTGTTAGCTGTAAGGCTATGAGACCTTGTACTCATGGGCCTGTTTTTGCATCTCTCTTGGGGTCAATCCTACACCCATGGAAGTAAATGGGAATTTTGCCGCTGACTAATCTGAGTGGCCCCTTGTTCCTGAAAATAGAATATAGATGAATTTATAAAGAAGAAATAGTTGTCAAAAAGCCTTGACTGACTGTGTAATCTGCAGACAGGACATTTCTATGCCTCTGAACTAAATAAATTAATAAAATTAATGCAATGGAAAGGTCAAGACATGAACACAAACAAGCCACTGAACAAGATGGTCATATTGTCGTAGTAACAAATTGTTGATTTCCCAATCTCAAATTCTTCTGTTGCAACATACCTGAAATTCCTGCTAGCCAAAAATGGTGTCCCCCCAAATTAAAAACACTTTTATGATTTAACAGTAAGCGTAGAAAAAAAAACAGAATATATGTGTAATAATAAGCTGTTGTGGGTTACCTGTGTTATTTATTTTCCCACAGTAGATAGTCTATCACAGATACTCATTAGTGAGACTGCTGTCATAAGTAATGATAAATAACTCCCACTATGGTTTTGACTTGGGCTTCTGTACTCATGTCTAGATCTTAGGCACACAAACATTAGAATATGTCTGTAAAGTGGCAGCTTCAAAGTTATATCTTTGGCTCCAGTGCAGGTCCACTGAGACACTTAACTCTTGTATTAGCTTCTTGACAGTGGTGGCAGCCTCTTGGATGGGAGCAGCCTAACCTTTCTGAGAAACAACACATGGTGCTTAGAATCTAGTGATTGGCAGCTTTTCATATAATTAGCAGAGATCCCTGAACATCTGTAGCGACTAGTTGTTCTATGTTGGTGAGCTATTGTTTTACATCAGAGTGAAGAGTACCATTTTCTTGGAACACGCTTCCTTCAAGTATGTATTAACTTGATTTAGAGTTGCTAGCTACAGAACCCAGTGGGTCCTTTGGAGATGGAAATCTTATTACAGCTCTTGAAAATGCTTCCTGTGACTGGAGAGTGACAACTGCATAAAGATCCATCCTCGGACAATTACGAGAAGTCATAAAGCATGATGGTACTCTGAATAGACAAGTACATGCTTCAGTCTTAGCATCTTTCCTAAAACCAAATTAAGAGTATGATATTACAAGATTTATGAGAGTATGTACTGTACAAGTACAGGAGCTTTCTAATAAATGCACTTCAGAAATACCATAGCTAGAATTGGTCCAAAAATATATGTAGAAGCATTTGTGAAATTTTCTTGAAGTTTTGGGACAATTTTCTCATTGAAATTTTGAATTTTTTGATTGACAACTTTATAAGCTGACCAAAAAACCAGCAGTTTTGGGTGATATTTTTATTGCAAGTAATCATCATCATAATATTTACTTTTTGACCATCTCAAACCTTAGGTGACTAGATTGAAAGAGACACAAAGAGAGTAGTCCTTAGTCAAATGAGCAATCTTACTGAAGCTATATGGACTACTCTGGTGATTAAGGATTATTCATAGAAATAAGGTTTTGTAGAATTGAGCCTTTGAGATCTAGATAGCAAAATTACACAAAACAATGAATGGAGCTATTTGGAAGGGAAATGACTGGCTGGGGGACAGAGAGGAAGTTGACAAAGAATGGAGAAACCCCAGGAATAATTATTATATCTAGAATAGCAAGTCAAATGATAAATTCACTAAGAAATATTTTTTCTTTCTGAAGGAGGATAGGAGGCATCCTATTCAACCAATTCCAGAAGAAACAGAATAAAAGAAAGCACTATATTATGGATGCTGGAAATTCAGCAAGAAAGAACTCTATTTTTCTATTGCCTATATTTCTAGCACTCCTGGAAAGTGCTGAGAATACCTCATTCAGGCCAAGGGAACTAATAATTGTTTATTTTGTTGAGATTACTGTAAATTTTGAAGAAATATTATCTAGAACCCCACTAAACAATGGAAGGCCAATGTAATCTGTTGTCTTCTTTGAAAGTAAGATGTAGGCCTATAACTACCTGAAACCCAGAGAGGTAGACTTAGGCTGAAATTGCTGAACAAACAAAAACATTTAATTATGCAACAAAGCAATTATCTTCAGGTTAACCATATCACTTCACAGGCAGCACTAAGTTATGTGCTCTGAGTTACAGTAGAACCTCAGAGTTATGAACACCAGAGTTACAAACCACACACCTCATTTGGAGCTGGAAATACACAATCAGGCAGCAGAGACCAAAAATAACAACAACAAAAAATGCAAAATACAGTACAGTACTATGTTAAATGTAAACTACTAAAAAAAATAAAGGGAAAAATCTAAAAAAAGGTCTGACAAAGTAAGGAAACTGTTTCTGTGCTTGTTTCATTTAAATTAAGATGGTTAAACGCAGCATTTTTCTTCTGCATAGTAAAGTTTCAAAGCTGTATTAAGTCAACGTTCAGTTGTAAACTTTTGAAAGAACAACCATAAGAGTTATGAACATTTCAGAGTTACGAACAACTTCTATTCCAGAGGTGTTCATTACTCTGAGGTTCTACTGTAGTTAAATTGGAAAATGAAACAAAAATCATTACAAACAAAAATCATTACAAGCATTTCCAACTTGTAATGGAATGCTAAATTGTATTACACTGTTCAGTCATTAGCGTGCACTGTGTGTAAGATGCCTTATTTAAACAAAGGTTAGTCATATCTGGCAAAGCACTGAAGGATCTTATGACGAACACATCTGGTGTATATAAGCAAGGTCTGTGAGCAGTCCATAGCTGAAGAGAAGAACATGACACGGTGTCAGGAGTAAACTAAGAACAGACACAGAAGGAAACCAGCAACAAATGTTGCAGTATCTCATCGACATGCCACTCTTCAATGCTCAAGAGAACATCAGCTTTGGCAAACCTTCACAACCGACATCTTGTAAGCAGTATTTTGAAAGAACTCAGATTGCAAACAAACTCAACAAAGAAACTGGAAATATACAGGTATCTTCTCTATTTATGCTATAGTGAAGCAGGCAAAGCATCTCTCCAATCCTGTGACTTTACTGAAGACAATCACAAAGATGACTATGAAAGGGTTCTGGCTATATTTGATGCCTACTTTACACCTCAGAGAAATGTGGTTTATGAAAGAGCATATTTTCACCAGATAATTAAAAAAAAAAGGGTGGGGGAGAATGTTGAATTTGTTTATAAAAGTTCTTCATACATTGGCTGAAAATTATGATTTTGGGAATGCAAAACATGAAGATATCAGAGACAGGCTGGTTATTGGTCTAACCAGGTGGGGTGGGGAACCTACAGCCCATGGGCCGGCCCTTTGTTTAATTTCATCTGGCCTGCAGCAAGTATTTCTAAAAATATGGACCTATGACAGTATCATTTTAAACTTTTCTAATAGCATTTTTAGTGCATACAGTCTATCATCATTGTTGCTTATTCAAATGTGTTGATGGAGGAGTGGGTGGTAGGGTAATGTTTGCATTGGTATGCTTACGACACGGTTGTCATTTCCTCCCAACCGTGCAGCACATTCCTTCGTCTCCATGTTCATTATTCAGCTACTGTACCCTGTTGTTGTGGATTGCCTGAAGATAAAAACACTGTTACAGCCCTTTTTAAAATGGCTACTGGCAAACAAAAGAAGAAAACTAGATGTGGAGTGTCATGTTTTTAATGAAAAATGGACAAACGATTATTTTTTTTTGGAGGTGAAATGCAAGCCCATTTGCCTGATTTGTGGAGGAGCGATTTCTGTCATGGAAAAAAAAATCAAACCTAGAAAGACACTACAACATGAAGCATATCAAATATGAAGAATTTCAAGGACAGCTGCATGTGGACAAAATTAAAGCACTTAAAAAGAATCTGAATGTGCAGCGAGCAATTTTCACAAGACCAAGAAAGGAGATGGACAGTGCTATGCAAGCCAGTTATGTGGTGAGTGAACTTATCGCAAAAAAACTTCGGCCTCATTCAGAAGGAGAGTTTGTAAAGGAGTGCATCATTGCGACTGCATCTTTATTGGCTCCAAAGAAACTTAAATTATTTGAGAGTGTGAACTTATGTTACAGGACAATGTCAAATCGAATAAACAATATGGCTCAGGATATTGAAATGTCTCTCAAAGATTCTGCAGCTGATTTTGAGTTATACTTTCTGGCTATTGATGAAACAACAGACATAATGAGTACAGCCCAGCTGGCTATTTTTCTGCATGGAATCACACCAGGTTTTGAGATTTGAGAGGACTTGCTTTCTTTAGTATCAATGCATGACACCACAAACGGTGAAGATATTTTTGAGACGGTTACGTCGGCAGTGCACGGGCTTCTTTTATCATTTGAAAAATTGAGTGGTCTTACTACTGATAAAAGCAGCAAGGAGTTCTGTGGCACCTTATAGACTAACAGACGTATTGGAGCATGAGCTTTCGTGGGTGAATACCCACTTCGTCGGAAGCATGTCGTCCGACGAAGTGGGTAGTCACCCACAAAAGCTCATGCTCCAATATGTCTGTTAGTCTATAAGGTGCCACAGAACTCCTTGCTGCTTTTACAGATTCAGACTAACATGGCTACCCCTCTGATACTTACTACTGATGGTGCTCCAGCTATGGTTGGAACTCAGATGGGATTAGTTGCCCTAGTCAAGAAAGATCCAAGTAAGTCAGCCTTGATCCAAGTAAGTTGATGGTTATCATTGCATCATTCATCAAGAGAATCTGTGTGACTGAACAACATAATATCGATAGCAGTATCATTAACTTCATTAAAAGTAGAGGATTAAACAGCCTCCAGCTATTGAAAGACTTTGAATCAGAGTATGGTGATTTAGTTTATTATTGTGAAGTGTGATGGCTGAGCTGAGGGATTATGCTGATGCAGTTTTATGAACTGAGGGATAAAGTGAAACTTTTCATGTAGACAAAGGGAAAACCTGTGGCTGAGCTGAGCGATCCCAAATGGCAGTATGATCTGACATTCATGGTCGACATTACTGAGTACTTGTCAGACCTCAATGTCAAATTGCAAGGGTCTAACCAGCTTCTTACTTCTCTTCTTTCAAACGTAAAATCATTCAAAGCTAAGTTAAAGCTGTGGCAAATGCAACTGGAAAAGGGCAACACGGTGCATTTTCCAACCCTTCAGGGACAAAAACCTGCATCAACAGTAGAGTATGCCCAGAAGTGTGCAAATTTACTTCAGAAATTTTGTGAGCAATTTCAAGACCTAAAAGTGAAGGGACTGGAATTAAACATTTTTGCCACACCGTTCAATGTTGAAATAGTCGATGTACCTGAAAACTTTCAACAGGAAGTCATAGAACTGTAAAGCAACAGTGAATTTATGGCTAACTACAACAACCTGCCTCTGCTGGAATTCTACAGACTCTATGTAGGTGCCCATGAATTTCCAAACTTGAAGAGACACACTGAAAATTGCATCACTATTTGGTACCACATACTGCTATAAGCAGTTCTTTTCAAAGCTTTCTCTTGCGAAGAGCCGCCTGCATGCCAGATTAACAGATGTGAATTTGGAAAACCAGTTGCAAGTAGCAACATCTTCAGTGCCAGCAGATATAACAAGACTCACCAAGGAAAAGCAACCTCAGCCATCACACTAAAAAAGTGTGTGAGCTGAACATTTTATATTTCTCTCTCTAAAAAACCCCCTAAATTAAGTTGCTTTTTACTTGTGTGTGGCCTGCAATTGATCTTTTCTGTGGGTCAATAGCCTGTGATAGAAAAAAGGTTCCCCACCCCGGTCTAACAGATAAAAACCTTCCCCAGCAGCTACAATTGAAGAGAGATTTAACCTAAACCACAGCTATACAGATAGCAAAAGCAGCCAGAATTAGTCAAACAGAACAAAAGGCAGGAGCAACTTGAAAAACCTGAAACTAGCTTAGAAACTATAAACAGACACTTGAGTATTAAACGTCATCATAAAACCCCTGAGGCAAGGAGAGAACTCCCAGGCTAAGAGAGACAAATTCCAGCCCACATTTACAAGGTGTGGAAAAAGTTATACCCCAAGAGATGATGCATGTCCAGCTAGAGGCACACGATGTAATATATGCATGAAATATGGACATTTTGCAGCTGTTTGCCGCACCAAAGCGGGCAGGGAGCTGACTCATATACAGACAATCAAGAGCCATTGTTTTTGAGATCTGTCATTTGTGATGACATAGACCCTGCCTGGAGAGTGAAACTGAATATTCATGGCTAGACTATTGATTTTAAAATTGACTCAGGAGCTGACATCATAGTAGTCTCGGAAGAGACCTACAATCACCTTCAAACCCCCCCAGACATAGGGGGCTTGAAGTCATCGGACACAGCTCTGTCTAGCCCTGGAGGTATTCTGAACTGCATGGACCAATTCACCACAGAAACAATTTATGAAGACAGAAGTTAGAGAGACAAGTTGGGTGAGATATCTTTTATTGCACCAACTTCTGTTGGTGAGAGAGACAAGCTTTAGAGCTACACCGCGCTCTTCTTCAGGTTTGGGAAATGTATTCAGAGTGTTACAGCTAAATACAAGGTGGAACAGATAGTTTAGCATAAATAGTTAGCACATATTGTAAGGACCATTCAAGTGCATGTGATCATGGCCACAGACCAACAGCTCTCTCAGCCACAGCCTGGTAGCTATGACGGGCCTTGTGAGAAAGGTAGAAGAACTTGATGGAGGATTTGATTATATTGGTCTTTTGAAAGTAGATCCAGTACAAATAAATTTAAAAGACAATGTTGAACCATACAGCATACAAAACACCCCTACTAGGGAGACCTTGGAAGAGACTAGCTGCAGATTTATGTAAATTCAGAGGACATTACCTCATCACTGTGGATTATTTTTCTAGGTATATAGAAACAAAATATTTGAAAGACATAACATGTTACTTATCAAGAAATGGAAGTACACTTTTGCTCATTTTGGTATTCCAGAACAACGGACCATAGTTCACTGCAGCAGAATTTAAGTCATTCTGAACAAAATATGGTTTTGATCATATTACTAGCAGACCACGTTATCCGCAAGTGAGTGGAGAAACTAAGAGCAGTACATACAGCCAAGAAAAGCTTACAGCAGGAAGATCAATTCCTTGCTTTTCTCAGTTACAGATCAACACTAATAGTGGCTACAGGATACTGTGGCACCTTGTGATGCAGTGCATGAACTCTGCGCAGCAACAAGAGGATTAAAATCCTTCCAGTTGTGAGGAGTGGAAACTTTTTCCTACGCCAAAAAGTTTTCCTACCTGCTGCCAGGAATGGAGGCAATTTCCTTCAGATGAGGAAGTAGTCAGGCTGTATAAAGAAGCCCAGCAAAGTGGGAATCTGCCGGAACTTGGTTAAGATAACCTGGAAATAAGAGGGAAGATGCAAATGTTTATTTTCTTTGTTTTATAGTGGCTTGCTATCCTTGGCTTTGACACAAAGAGCACGTCAAGGAGAGAAGGTGATAGCTTTGCCAACCTGAGAAGAGGGGAACCTGGGTAATTAATTCTTATTTCTATTATGAAGATCTTTTATGACCGGATAAAAGGCCAAAGAATATTTAAAACCTGTACTTTTTCAGGCTGCATTTTCATAAACTGTCACAAAGGTGGCCAATTTATTGCTCTGACAGTGGTGGATCACAAGCTCCCACAACAACTATCACAATGTGGAAACGCTGAGTTCAAAATGATGTATTCACTTACTGTAATTCTAGATGGACCCAAAACCAGGATTGCAACTTCCTTAAACTCTAGCTGTTCAAAATTAAGATCCATGTCAAAAATGATGTTATTTAACTGAAACCTATTACTGGTGCAGTACTTTATACTCGCAATCTTAGCTATTATCACATGGCAGCCACAATCAACTATATAACCAAGAATGTCACACTTCCAAACTGATTGTCTTATACAACTGTATCTGTCCTTGTGTAACACATATTGCTTAGTTATCCCATTAAGTTAGTCCCCCATAAGGGGCAGTGCAGAGCTGCACTCTACAGGGAAAACTCAGCCGGGGATTTAGTCTTGGGGGCAGAATTTCTCCTAGAGCTTTTCTGCATGTAGGTGAAACATGCCTACTCTAGATAGCGTCACATACTTCATGGCCCGCCCTTTTAGGTGGCAGAAGCCTTTTATACCATAGATTATGTGGCACCTGTGGACCCTAGCAAGGCTCTGACTCTGAGAGGGCCCATCTGGTAGGTAGTTGCTCCTGTATTCCATAGCATTCTCATGCAGGGTACCAAGGCAGATCTGTTTTGCTAACCCTCTCCTTCAATGTCTCCCAAACTTCTGGGAGAGTTAGTGAGGAGACATGGGGTTTGATTCACCCATCTCTACACCTCTGTGACCACTGATCCAGCTGTTGCAGTGGACTGAATATCCCTGGGACTTTGAGGTCCAGCTGGCTAAGGCTTAACAGAGACAAGATGATAATGTTGGTGAGTTGGAAAAAAACAGCCAGAGAAATTGGTAGAACATATAGATTCATATATTCCATGGCCAGAAGGGACCCCTGTATCATCTGGTCTGACCTCCTGTATAACACAGGCCATAGAATTCCACCCCATAATTCCTAGCACAGATCTTTTAGAAAAATATCCAGTCTTGATTTAAAAATTGTCAGTGATGGAGAATCCACCATGCCCTTGGTAAATTGTTCCAAAAATTAATTACCATCACTGTCAAAAGCATACATCTTATTTCCGGTCTGAAAGTATATCTTAACTGCTAATGGGGGTAGTGTGATGGCCAGTGACAACGCAGGCACTAACATGGGCATTTTGTTGTAGCTGAACTGCTCCTGCTAGGAGCAGATGCTAAAAGCACTCTTCAGTCTGCACTTTATGAAATGAGCAGACCCTGTAGAGTGATTATAGAGTTCCTGGTCCTCCACAGATACCAGAAAGCACCAGGAGGTGTGGCAGCAGTGACTCTAGTGAGCTTAATTAGCAGGGGAACTTCCTGGTCAGGGAGTTTTCTAGTTTTATAGAATAACAGAACTGGAAGGGACCTCAAAAGGTCATCTAGTCCACTCCCCTGCACTCTAGACCATCTCTGACAGGTGTTTGACCAACCTGCTCTTAAAAATCCCCAATGATGGAGATTCCACAACCTCCCTAGGCAATTTATTCCAGTGTTTAACCACTCTGACAGTTAGGAAGCTTTTCCTAATGTCCAATCTAAACCTCACTTGCTGCAATTAAGCCCATTACTTCTTGTCCTATCCTCAGAGGTTAAGAACAACATTTTTTCTTCCTCCTCCTTGTAACAACCTTTTATGCACTTGAGAAGACTGAGAGGGGACATGATAACAGTTTTCTTCTCCAGACTAAAGAAACCCATTTTTTTTCAATCTTCCCTCATGTTCCCTCAATCTTCCAATCATCTTTTCTAGACCTTTAATCATTTTTGTTGCTCTTCTCTGGACTTTCTCCAATTTGTCCACATCTTTCCTGAAATGTGGCACCCAGAACTGGACACAATACTCCAGTTGAGGCCTAATCAGCACGGAGTAGAGCGGAAGACTTACATCTCGTGTCTTCCTTACAATACTCTTGCTAATGCATCCCAGAATGTTTGCCTTTTTTGCAACAGTCTTACACTGTTGACTCATATTTAGCTTGTGATCCACTATGACCACCAGATCCCTTTCCACAGTACTCTTTCCTAGGCAGTCATTTCCCATTTTGTATGTGTGCAACTGATTGTTCCTTCCTAAAAGGAGTACTTTGCATTTTTCCTTATTGAATTTCATCCTATTTACTTCAGACCATTTCTCCAGTTTGTCCAGATCATTCTGAATTTTAATCCTATCCTCCAAAGCACTTGCCACCCCTCCCAGCTTGGTATCGTCCACAAACTTTATAAGTGTACTCTTTATGCCATTATCTACATCATTGATGAAGATATTGAACAGAACTGATCCCTGCAGGAGCCCACTCATTATGCCCTTCCAGCATGACTGTGAACCACTGATAACTACTCTCTGGGAACAATTTTCCAACCAGTTATGCACCCACCTTATAGTAGCTCCATCTAGGTTGCATTTCCCTAGTTTGTTTATGAGAAGGTCATGCAAGACAGTATCAAAAGCCTTACTAAAGTCAAGCTATATCACATCTACCATTTCCCCACTATCCACAAGGCTGGTTACCCTGTCAAAGAAAGCTATCTGGTTGGCTTGATATGATTTGTTCTTGACAAATCCATGCTGTTGTTTATCACCTTATTTTCTTCTAGGTGTTTGCAAATTGATTGCTTAATTATTTGCTCCATTATCATTCCAGGACAGAAGTTAAGCTGACTTGTCTGTAATTCCCCGGTTTGTCCTTATTTCCCTTTTTATAGATGGGCACTATATTTGCCCTTTTCCAGTCTTCTGGAATGTCTCCCATCTTCCATAACTTTTCAAAGATAATTGCTAATGGCTCAGATATCTCCTCAGGCTGCTCCTTGATTATTCTAGGATGTATTTCATCAGGCCCTGGTGATTTGAAGACATCTAACTTCTCTAAGTAATTTTTGACTTATTCTTTCCCTATTTTAGACTCTGATCCTACATCATTTTCACTGGCATTCATTCCCAATCGCCACCAACCATCTTGGTGAAAACAGAAACAAAGAAGTCATTAAGCACCTCTGCCATTTTCACATTTTCTGTTATTGTCTTCCCCCCACATTGAGTAATGGGAATAGTCTTCCTCTTGCTTCTAATGTATGTGTAGAATGTTTTCTTGCTAGTTTGAATGTCTCTAGCTAGTTTGATCTCGTTTTGTGCCTTGGCTTTTCTAATTTTGTCCCTACATACTTGTGTTATTTGTTTATATTCATCCTTTGAAATTTGACCTAGTTTCCCCTTTTTATAGGACTCTTTTTTGAGTTTTGGATCATTGAAGATTACCAGGTTAAGCCAGCGTGGTCTCTTGCCATACTTCCTATGTTTCCTATGCAGTGGGATAGTTTGCTCTTGTGCCCTTAACAATGTCTCTTTGAAAAGCTGCCAACTGTCTTTAATTGTTTTTCCCCTTAGACTTGCTTCCTATGGGATTTTACCTACCAACTCCCCGAGTTTGCTAAAGTTGCTGCTTAAAGCATGGATCTTTGTGTTTATGTCCTCACGCTACAGACCCTGCCACAGTTATCTGAACCTTTGCTACCTCAAAATTACACTGCTGCAATATGTTCTACATGCAAAATGCCTTTCCATGTCCCCCTGGGGAAAGGGCAACTCACTACAGAACCTTCTTATGGGCTGTCACTAGATGCTACAACTTAGCCCTATTTTTTAATTAGTTTACACTTCAGTTCTGTTCCTGAAACATCAAGCATTCACCATGAGTATTGAGCTACATATGGTGCAAAATATACATTAGTCCACTGGCAGCCATTACATGACAGTGTAAGTAAAATGAAATAACAGGTAGATGTATTTTTTCTTGTTAATTACAAACCTAATTTTCTATTAAAATGCATGAGATGACAAAATCTCAACAAACTCTTTAAAGCTATTACTAGAGGATAAAGTAAAGTATTAATATTAACATCATTAAAAGTGTTTTATCAAGTGTGCCTTTATCTCCAGATTGCAAACAATTGCAGCCTGAAGGAGAGATATGCCCTTGTGTATTGTGGTATGAAAACCAACAGCAGTTTTAGAGCCACATAAAGTCTTCTTGTGGCTTCAGAAATAGAAAAAAAATTCTTGGAACCACAATTATAAGAAGTAATACAGTGAATGAATCTATTTTTCATCACCTTGGGCTCCGAAAAGAAAACATTTGAGAATTATATTGATAAGAGAAAGAGCTGAGATATTCAAATGCAGTTAATGTTGTTTTAATTGATTAAACCAGATCGGGAACATTTGAAAATATATTAAAGAGTTATTTTTGCATAAATATTCAGAATATATCTGCTTCAGAAGACTAGTTGCTGCTTTGTACACTTGTGTGATAGAGTCCAAAGACTTTCCATAAACCTGATAATTTCTCAGATAGTTCTTAAAAATCCAGAATATAAATAATCTTATGTTTTTATTGCTTCCATGAGTTGGCTCAGACTTCTTTTCATCTTTCTTTTGACAGGCTCCTTTGTGACATCACATAACTCTTCGCTTTCTTCTTTCACCTTTCTGACAGCATGGTCTGGTAGATGGGGCAGTAGATTGCTCACTGGATTTCTTTCTCCATTTTCTTCTCTCTGTGGCATGCTACTTTGTTTTCATGAATTCTGGTGTTCATTTATTTTATCAGTTTAAGGGGGATAGAGGAGAAAGGTCAGTCAAATTTGGGCCTACATTATTATTATTATTCCCAATCTTGGCAGTGTCCCTTTAAATGTTTCTGCATTTCTTCATCATAAACACAGAAAAATCCCCTTTGCCCCATTGCTCTGAGTTGAGGAAAATGTAAGAATATTGTACTGTAGATGTCAGTCTCCCAGCTGCATTGAGTGATGAGGAGCTCTCTTCCCTGTATGTTCATAAGAGGTAATTTCTTCTAGAGTCTCTCCATAAAAAACTCCTTACAGGGGGCCCACTATTAATCTTGAGCACAGTAAGCATTAGCCAACATGGTAAAAAGAACACTGGGAAAAAATCTTGTCCCTAAACTGTGTAAGCCTAAATAATGACAGTAATAGTATAAGCTCACACACACAAAGTTGTAGCTGATGAAAAGAGAGAAGTCATGCAAAGCTGGGTGTACAGTCACAGCTGAAAACTCCAGGTTATTTAATAATTCTCAGATAAATAATACTGAATATCTTGCCTTTAAGTGCTTCATTTGTTTTAAAGAAATACTTAAAGACGTATTCCCTATGTCAGCCCACGAAGAGCACTTTATAAAAGGGTATTAATTATATCCTGAAAGTTATAAGTGTCACTGAGCAAGAGAACTGCTGTATAAAACACCAATATACCATTTTACTGAACTACTAATTTAGACTAGTCCTGATCCTGAATTTCCAGCTGAGAACTGGAATTATTTAGCAATTATTTATCTGAGCATAAATATTTAGAGACAAGTTCTGCTAACAAATCTTGCCTCTAGGAGCCAGGCCCATAACAATATTCTTGGCTCTAGATTTCCTCAGATAAATCAAGTCTCTAACTTCACACCTTCCTTATTTAAATTTTGTATAATATCCAAGCTTGTTTATTTATGTGCCACTACTTCTAAGATTCTATACATGATGGCTGTTATTAGATCTAATTCAAGGCTACCTCATGGCCCTTAAATGTAATCATACAGTATGTTTTCAGACAAGGAGAGGTGGTGGTCTCAAAATATTGGTGGTAAGAAACACTAACATTTTCCAATTGAGAAAAGTACTTTAAAAAACAAACCAACAATCTGTTTTCTGTCCTCAGCCATTTTCTCCTAATCTGGGCCCTAGTTGTATCCCCACAGATATCTCTGTAGATCTCCTCTGCCCAGTGTGGTGGTCGAAGTCAACCTACTTCCATGGCATTGCTCCCTTGAGTCCATTCCTGGGATCCCCCAAAGAGTGTGGTCCATAGGGCACTTTGGGGAAGCAGGGAGGTTCTAGGCAGATGGCAGGGAGTTGGGGGACAGAGAATGGCAGGCCTCAGGATGGAGAGGGCAGGTTGTGGGTGGGAACCAGAGGTTACGTCTACCCTGCAGCTGGGAATGAGTCTCTCAGCCCAAATAGACAGACTCATGCTAGCGGGGATTGAGCTAGTGCACTAAAAATAGCAGTGTGGACACAGCAGCTCAGGCTGCAGCACGGGCTCTCAAGTCCACCCAACCCACCAGGCTTGAAAGCCTGAGCCACGACATCCACACTGCTGTTTTTAATGCGTTAGTGCGTATCTGTCTACCCAGGCTGAGGCTGGCTTCCAGCTATGGTGCAGACATACCCAGACAGGCCACATCATCCCACAGCAGCCCTGTGTGATTAACCTTTCAAGAGGGATCCTGGGGGCAGCCCAAGTGGGGGCAGCTTTGGATTTGTTGCTGTCAGGCAGCTGGGAAAAGTCAGAGGAGCCTCTGGAGCCAGCAGCAGCCTATAGAATGGGTTAAGTTAAGAACTATGTCGACTTGAGGATTCAGTTAAGTCAGGCTAAGTATAGAGGAGTATGGGCAACTGAGGTTGCTAGCATGAGTAAAAGTTAGGGAGACGGTAAGATGGGCAAATTGAAGTTAGCAAAGACATGACCCAGGGCTATGCTACAGCTAGGTTCTGGTTATAACTGGCTTTAGCAGGGTTTGAAATGAGTGTTTCTGAGAACGGTGAATGTTTTAGTAAAACGCTATCTGTACTGATAGCCTGGGAAGGACATTGGTGCAGATGTTAATTAAAATAATGTGTTATGTAAAAAGCCAGTAAATAGGTGGAAGAAATGCGAATATGATAATGGGCAGGTTTAATGTTAATTAGTATGATAGTGGATTATAAAAGGAGTAACCTTGTTAAATTGGGGAGATCTCCATTAACACCAAATGGGTACTGGGGTTACAGGGTTATAAGGCTATACTTCATTCTGTTGTCAGTGGACTGATCACCCATTGATATCTCATTGCATCTTTGAATGTGAGTATTATTGTAGGACCTGTGTAACTGGTAATTGTATGCCTCTTTAACTAATCATTTTTCTTTTGAATAATGTTTAGATCCATCCTTCGGAGTGTCATCTAGGGTCCACTACTAAATTAAATTGTCTGTGACCAACCTAGAAGTTGAACCTGAAAACTAAATTTGGCTCATTGCACCTGTAGCGTTAACAATTTAATATTAGGTGGGAACATTTAAAAAAATCAAGGTGTGAGTGTGGGGGGCGGTTGCCTCGTGGAGACCTTGGGGGAGCAGCAGGGTTGAGGGAGGGATTTGGCTCATTTTGTAGAGGGCAGGCAAACTGGCAGTGAGTCACATGAGATTAGTGAAGCAAATTATAGCAATTCACTTCATCTAAGGAATAAAAACATTATGTATCAATTAAAGCCATCTTAGATGTGGCATTAAAAGCACAAGTTTCCTTTTTGTTAAACTGTACAGGGTAACACTTCAAGGCATTGTGTTGGTTTTAGCTAGTGCTTTGTGAAACTCAAGCATTTTGCCTCCCAGGAGTTCATGGAAACATTTCCCTCTTACAATCTGCACTCAGACACTCACACAGAAATAAATAACAGGAATAATTAATTAAATACATGGTACATTGCACTTTTCATCCATAGACACCAAAGTATATTACAAAGATCTGTAAGAATTCCTATCCCAATTTTACAGATGGGGTAACAGAGGCCTAGAGAATTAAGGCCTAAATTTTCAAGTGACTTTTGATTATGGGTTTTATAATGTTTTGGGGGCTCTGCTTTAGATGTGTAGCAAGAAAACTGGCATCAGATAATATCCCTCTGTTACGTGTGCAGATCTCCCCTGCACCATATGGTGGCAGAGGTCAACCATCTCCGCAGCACTGCTTCTTTGACCCCTTCCCTCGGGCAAGAGAAGCCACATTTGAAAATTTGGACTAAGTGGTTTGTCTGAGGCTACACTGTGAATCAATGGCAGAGTCAAATTAAAAATCCTGAATCTTCAGTCTCTGTTCCTGCTGAGATACACATGGTGCCTCCCCATTTTCTGCCTTGCCCCCAGAACAATGTGAAAAGGGGCTGTCACAGCAGCTGAGTATGCAGCAATGCTCCAGCCAGCTGGGTTTGCAAAGGAGTTGTATAGAGTCATTAGAGTTTTGTGTCATTTGGGGAAACTGCACACGGGGAATTTCATAGTAGATAGATCTGATGGGTTTAGTGACTCTTTATGTATCTGGAGTAGCTTAAAGGAGCTGGATCCCAAACAATCGGGCCCTATGCCACTTGACTTCTATCTCTGTGCTCAGTCTGTTAGGTCCCAGATGTTCCTTGTAGTTTTTACAGGGTTTCATGGTCACAAATGTTATATAGTTTTGATCTGAAAACAGCCAGATCAGATGGAACCAAAATGGACAAAAGCGTTTTCTGACCGATTTGCGTACTGTAGCGATCTTTTTAACCACTGATCTATCGGAGTTTTCAGTTTGTAACAAACCAGAAAGCCAGACATCTTTTGCATATGTTTTGGGGCTATATTGGCATTTCACACAGCTCTAGCTTTCGTTAGCCTCATGATTCCTGCCGACTTTAATCCTTTGAAAACATGCCCCTTAGTAGAGTTTACCAGTTTTTTCAACTCTAAATACAGAGGGAAAAAAGCAGCAGCAGCAACAGCAGCACCACAGCTGAGTTCTCTATAGATGGTAAATAAATCATGGGAACAACAAGCCCCAATTTCACATTAATTGTTTGGAAATCTCTACAACATCAAACATTTTGATAAAAATCTGGAAAAAAATAAGTCTCTCTCTTTTGTTGTTTTTGTTGTTGTTTTGCTTTAAAATGATTTGTTCTAAATACAGCTTAACATGCAGATGACTGGTTTGAGATGAGAGTATCTCTCCAAGCGGAAAAAAGCAATAACGACGTGCACAGGGATGTCAGCAGAGAGACCATTTTATAATGGAGGCACCTGGGAGAACCCTCAGCATGAGACCAGTCTGGGCAAGTCTCCCTATGATAGGATGGCAAACTTGCTGCTGTAGGGATCAATGGGAACAGTAACACTTTGACAAACAGTTTGGGGGAATTTATTGAATTGGATCATTCTCAATGTCTAAGGGTTTTTTAAAAAACCCACACAAATTAACTGCATTTTAGCTTGCTAGTCCTAGGTGCTGGAAGGAGGGCTGAGGCTGCACCCCCTGGCTTGAACTGGTTTCCATTGTCTACAGGGTTTACAGTTTGTTTCAATGACTCTCAGAACCCCCACTGTGCAACTTGCTGCTAGCAGGAGAATCATAGACGGTAACGATGGAAAAGATCTAGCTCTGACCTATTAGGCTATTCAGCCTTTCCTTTTGCCAATGCAGAATTGTTCTTTACAGAACTTTTTCCAATCTCATTTTGTGTGTCCCAAAAAAATGGTGTTTACACTAATGTCCTTGGGAAACTGTCTCCCAGTTTAATACAGCTTACTCTCCTGAGGCTTTCATCTCTTAATTGCTAAATCATATTCCAGGGTATCTACCACCCTGAGTAATTCCTCCTCAACTCCAGTGTTCTGGCCATTCAAATATTTGTTGGTGCTGTCCCTCACCTCATAGTAGACTTTTAGCCAAATAAACTATATAAATGTTGTGGTGTATTAAGGACTGGTTTGGAATTGCAAGCTGTCACTTAAGCATAGAGCACCGCGGGGAGGTTTCCTGGTCCTGCTTGCAGGATAGAGGACTCTGTAGAGAAGCCCACAATCAAAGTCAGTTTGCAGTCAGCCAGCCTGAAGTAAGGTGTGGTGAGCTGTACCTCTTGGTTTGCAGTAACAGGCTCTTTTGTCTCTCTCTCTGTTTTGGGGGATCCTGGATGTCATTGTTCTAGATGCTAGGAAATAAGTAGTACTATATTACAACCTTCCAACAAGAGTATTTAATGTTATCTAATCCCTGTGTGTGTATATACACACCACAAATGGAACTTCTATAGCTTCAACTCTTGTTCTTTCCTCATACTCTAAGTCAAATCCTTCAGTCTCCTGCTCACTTTCTCTGATCTCCCTTCAGTTTGGCAGCATCTTTCTGTCAATGTGGTGCTCAGAAGAGAGAGAAACTCTAGTTTCTGAAGAGCTATAACCTCTGTGCTCCGTGATATAATGTCTCTGCATTGACAGCCCAGTATTGCACTGACCCTTATTTGCTGACATATTTGCAGTTTAAACATATCTAATATGCTGCCCCCATTGCAGGGTCTCTTTCTTCCAGCATTACTGCTTCCCACTGAACATCAGTGTTTTGAATTATTACCCACACCCCCAACTAAATCTCATTATGCTATAGCTGGACTTGATAAGGTTCCTTTCAGCCCTACACTTCTGTGCGTCTCTTTTGCTGATGATTCTAGTTTCTTTGTGTCCCTATGTACAATTTCTGTCCTCATGGATATTTACAATCCCCCTCTATTTAGTATCAGCTGACTGAATTTTATTAACATGTCATTGATTCCCTCTTCCAGATCATTAGTAAAAAGTGATAAATAAGATCATGCCTACCACCAGTCCCTGGGTCTCTGGACACTTCTCACACAGCTTAACCAATTACCATTGCTCTGTGTTTATGGCCCTTTAGGTAGTGTTCTTTCAAAAGCCAATTTCATTTAACTTGGAGAATAAGATTTCTTCAGACATTGAATCTGAACTCCCAGGCACCTTATATAGTTTTTCCACCTGCACAAAGTGAGCGTGAAACTTACAATTCAGAAAAATAACCCCAAAGAAAACACATTCAATTGGTAAAGTTTCACATTATCTTTGTTATTTTCTAGTATGTGTTTTTCTATTCCAGAAAAAGTACAGGCTTACCCATTAGGGCATTCTCCAAACCCACTTCTTCCCTGAAAGAACTATGTCACAGCAACTTTTACTCCAGCAGAAGATTGGAAACAACTGCCTCTCCACTCAGCTATTTGGGCCTAATGCATTAACCAGAAGGAGCAATTAAGAAACATGAGATAGTCCCTCCTCCTCAAACAGCATAGGAGAGAATTAATTCCTGGTACAGCTCCATTAATTTCAATTAATTTACTGTTGACAATAAATTGCAGGTAGAGTCTCAGCAACAAAAACCAGGATAATTGAAGTATTCCAAAATTCACTTATAAAGCCCTAAGGCCACCCACCACCCCAGTAGCAATACACCCTATCTTATTCCTAACCACAGCTCCATCTAAACTAGTGTAGCACCTTACAGGGAAGGGCTTTATAGCCTATTATCTCCCATAATGCTTTCCAACACAGGAAAGCAAAAACTGATCAATATAATTGTCCTTTAAAAATGATATGGGACCCTTTAAATATTCCTTATTTTAACTTTTCCCTGTACATTCTTGCTAGCAGGAGATGGCAATAAAAATAGAGGTTAATAAAATTTCATTTGCACTGCTGAGTCACCAGTCTCCTCCCACTCCTTCCACTGGGCATGCTCCACTTGGAGGGTTTTAAAAGCAGGCTCACCAGCTCACCTGATTAAGAAACACACACACTTGTGGATATTATCTTTTTTTCTCATTGCAAAGGGTGGCTTTTTATATATATTTTCCACTAGGAATAGAAAGTATTTTGTCTGTAAGGGATTGTAGAAGCAATGTTTATACCCTCTAAATTGAGAATTCAGGTTCTAGACAGAATTTAAGTTTCCCAAATAGTCTTCTTCCAATATATAGATTCTCAGATGTGTAGAAAGATGAAAAGGAGTTATAGTTTCAGGTCACTTAACAAAGAGAAGAGGTAAACCTCAAAAGAGATACAGTGAGAATCTCATCACTCCTTCCTGAAAATGTTTTTAGAGAAGTCAAGCATAACTTAAAACATTTATTAGTGCTTACTAGCTTGTCAGTTATTAGTGCAAGATGCCATATTCTACTAATGGAGCTTTTCAGTTTGACTCTAGGAAATGAGTTTATGAGTGTGTTGGACTTAGACTGCACTTTAATATAATCTCATAAAGATTTCAAGTTTCACTGATATCAAACTATCCACCATCTGGGCCACTCTCTAGTACTAGTGAAATGTCTATTTCTCAGAGGAATTGGAGCCATTTTAATCTGTTGTCGGAGAGAACACCTGTTCCACATACCACGTCACAAAGGGGTAATGTACATCCCCACCATTGTCATGCAGTGCAGCCAGAAAAAATGAAACTGAGGCTTCACATTATCCCATTGATTTAATAGTGCTCATAATCCCTTCATCATCACACCTCATTTTCAATCTGCTAGTAAATCCCAGAGCTAACACATTAGGCTATGTGAGAGCTACAGCTACCCCAGAAAGCACCCCCAAAATAACAAGGGGCATTTAGAAAAAAAGCTCTCCTGTTGAGAACATGCATTTCTCCTTCATTATAAGTCTGCTTACAAAACCAGTCTGTGACATGAGCCAACTGTATGTTGGCTGCGTTACATACAATAATGTATGGCCCCAAAGTGAATGGAAGACTGTAATTCACTTGAGGGACTCTGCTGATGTCATAAAGGGCTTGAGCAGTTTATGAACAGCAGCAGAGCCTTGAGAGTGAATTACAGCCTTGCATTCATTCCTAGGACATCTGTTGTTCAATATAGAGTGTACTTTTTTGTAAATTAAAAAAAAAAACCCTACTCCTTCACCAAGTCATCAGTTTCCACAAATCTTTTTTGTTCTTCCGCTGAAATCAAATTGATCCATGAAGCTGAAGTTTTCTATGGTATTATCTTGCCAAAGTGGCCATTAGCATTTTAATTTTCTCTTTCAGAGCTGTCATTTAAAGGGTACAGTCGCTTTTGTGACATTAGTGAAAAGATGTTTTCACTCTCACTCCTATCCATGAAGGGCAATTACAGGTTCATGTTCAGACACTGGCTAGAGATGGGCAAATTCTGCTCTCAGCTCCACTGGGGTAGATCTCCACTAACTACACACTGAAGTCCCTGCCATTTAAGGTTTATACCCTATAATCTATTCTTTTGTATTTTGTCTAGTCTAAATTTAAAAATGCCAGGAGATGGATCTCTCACTATTTTCAGTGGAAAACACAACCAGAGCAAATCGAGAGTAATCTGTTGTATTCTATGCTCCCTGCCAATGCAACTGAAAGAAATCTCCTGTTTTACACTACTGTAAATTAAAACAGAATTTGGCCCAGGAAATCAAGTTAGCATGTATGATATTAAAGAGGCACTTGTAGAAAACTTTAAAAAACATTCCATTTAGAAACATTTCTGCCTATATGTCATGTTTTCTGTGGGTTTCTTCCCTCCTTGTATTTTATTACTAAGGTCATTTGCCTGAAAACAGACTATTTGTTACTTAGCAAGTTCATTTGCTCCTGCTGCTTATCTTCACTTGAAGTCACTCCTGTGAGTGTGGCATCATAATTAGTTGATCTGGAGATGATTATGATGTCACAGAGGACTGTATGTTATATGGCTTCAAGTGAGGAATAAGCAGCAGGAGCAGATGATCTCTCAAGTGATAAAGACCATATCTTTATGAAAATGTCCCTAGTAATGAAAAGGCTGAAATTATATATTATAACAGCAGAATAGTTGTTCAGCTAGAATGCGTCAACACTTTCCACATTATAACAATGATCTTTTATACCCCGTTATTGTCAGAGGCATAAAATACTTTTTAAATCAACTCTGGAAATGCTTGTCCTCCAGTTATTATGTTACGAAGAGGATGATTTCTATTAATCAATAGACCAGGTGTGACACACAAAAACATTTTTTCCTTTTGGTGACCAATAAGCTCCTTCTCCAAATCAAAACCATCCTGACACATGAAGATATTTCTTTTGCATTAGGTTTCAACTCTTAAATGGCTCTGACACACAGAATGAACCATGATGTTGTCTGTACTCCCAGCCTGACCAATAAGCCTGCTGTAATGGAGGTTGCAGCACTATGGAAGAAGCATGGAATCCGCGTGCACACAGGACAAGTCCACCATGCTCCTCTGCCCAAAATACTGACACCAAGATCATCTTCCTCACCTACTCCTCTTACCATAGCAGCCCTCTCTTTGAAGCTCTCTCCTGGCTTCTTGTCCTGACCTTTAAGGCTGCTCACAACTCCGTTCTAGTCTACATCTCCCCTACCTCTCACTTTGCTCTACCAACACTGCCCACATCACCCTTCCCTTCGCATCCTCTCCCATTTTCACCCCCTACCCATTTTAGACAGGAATCAGAGGCTGGGAAAGAGAGGATGATGACTTGTTTATAAAAGGCTAGCTTACAATGTGAATACAAGAGGGAGAACTCTGAAAGGTGAAAGAGGCAGGAGGAGGCACCTTGGCTTCCTCTATTCCTTTAGTTCTGACCAACCATTTTTTTTTATTGTTATCCTCCAAAATCCACGCAAACCTCTTAAGCACCAGGTAAGAATGTATACACATATCACCTCCAGAGCATTTCAGTCCTTCCAAATATCAAAGCTAATGAATTAAGCATTCCTAAAAGAGAAGGCTTTACTTTATTGTTTGATATGTTCAGGGTTGCCCTGTTTCTTGGATTGGTTAATGTAACTTAATCTAGCAGTACAAAAAAAAAATCTGCTTGGCGCCACAAAACACGAGAGAATGCTATTTTTCCCCATCCTGACTACAAAGCTTGCTGTTTATTGTACAAATATTTGTGGATTTGGCTAAGGTGAGCACTAATTTGTTATTTTAGCAAAAAACATTTAGGGTATGGTGAGAAAATATTCCCTGCCTTTACACATATGATGACATGCTAAATGTTTAAGAGAAACCACTGTGCTACTGAGAGGCCCCTGCAAGTAGATGCTTGCAAAGAAAATAGAAGTGACATTTTCAGTGGTTATTTACTGGTATGTTGAAAAATACAGCTTGCAAGAACCTGCCTGCTGGGCAAACACTCTTACTTGATCTCTGTTTTTAATAAAATTCTTTTTGACCTCTCTGATTTTACTTGTGAAGATTCTGCCCTAGTGGATTTCAGGGAGTAACGAGTTTTCTAGTGCTTAAATCAGGGGACTAGGTATAAGGATTCTTTGCTCTGCTAGTGACTATCTGTGTGATCCTGGGCATGTCTCAGTTAACCATCTCTAAAGTGGGTATAACAGTTTTTGTTTTACTCACAGGTATGTTGTGAGGTTCAAGTTTCTAAAGTGCTACTAGACCCCAGATGATAGGCATGATATATATGCAACATACAGTATTATTATTACTAGGGATGAGCAAATATTTTGCCTAATTTTTGAACCTGCTCAAACATAATCATTCAAAAGTTTAACTCAGATTCAAATATTACTTGGAGCACATTCTATTTAGGAGAGACTGGAGGTAGGTGCAAAAATCCAACTATCTCAAATGTAAGGTGAAAGATGGAGCAGAGAGTGGGCAGAGTGACATACAAATGCAGAGAGATTGCAAAGCAAGGAGCAGAGAGAGGAGCAAGAAAAATTCAAGTGGGAAAAAAAAGATACACTGTAAATAGGACACCCCTGTGTGCCACCCTCACACATGAGAATTCTTCATCACAGGTTTCCCACTAGCTAATAAAACAACGTGTCTAGAAAATAAAAAGATGAGTTTAAATGACAAGAAAAGTAAGTTTGTGAATTTAGTTTTGCAATCCACCCAAAAATAGAGAACTTTGCAAAGTTTTGAGACCATGAGATTCACCCCTTCCTAGTTACTCCCATCTGTTGTAAGGGCCTGACACAAAGGAATGCTGGTGAGAAAGTAGACTTTATTTCCTGTCTCACTCAGATGAATGCAGATCAGGAGGGAAACAACAAATACCTCCATCCCCCATTATTCATGTATTGCAACTGTAAGCTCCATGGAGTTAGAGACATTGCCTTTGTCCCATTGTACTATGCCTAGCTCACTTTTGGCAAGATAGTATAGAGAAAGAATACTACTACTCATAGCAGATCAGCTGTGAATCAGTAAATGAAGAGGCAACAGGAATGACGCCAAATAATAAACAAACAACATTTCAGGGCATGATCTGTAGAACTCAGGAGATTGAGCCGTGTGTGCACTCTCTTCTGGAAAGAGGACAACCATTACCTTCTTGCAAATAAGAGAAAAAGAGACTCCCACAACTGATAGGTCTGTCTCCTCCTGAGCAAAATAATAACAGCAGCTTACAAAAACCTGTATGAGCCTGTAATTAACAGGATACCCATGAAGCGGCGTATGACATCGAGACCTTTGGGAGAAGAGGTGTTGGGCATGAATGGGCCACTTCAGAAACTTTACTGTGCTGAAAGCACATGATCCAAAGGCCAATGTGTCAGTCAAAAGGCTTCCTGTGTCAGGTCTGATCAGTGCTTCACCTTGATGCTCTTCTACCAGCTTTGAGGCACAGAGGAACCTACATCTATTGGGGGCAGGGATAGCTCAGTGGTTTGAGCATTGGCCTACTAAACCCAGGGTTGTGAGTTCAATCCTTGAGGAGGCCACTTAGGGATCTGGGGCAAAAATTGGTCCTGCTAGTGAAGGCAGGGGGCTGGACTCAATGACCTTTCAAGGTCCCTTCCAGTTCTAGGAGATTGGTATATCTCCAATTATTACCTTAAAAATTTTTTTCTTTTTTTTTTTTATAAAAATTGGGGGAGGGATAGCTCAGTGGTTTGAGCATGGGCCTGCTAAACCCAGGGTTGTGAGTTCAATCCTTGAGGAGGCCACTTAGGGATCTGGGGAAAAAATTGGTCCTGCTAGTGAAGGCAGGGGCTGGACTAGATGACCTTTCAAGGTCCCTTCCAGTTCTAGGAGATTGATTGATTGATTGACCTGCCCAGCAACTGTATGGGAAGGGGACATTGTAACAGATGTTAGGGTAGAGCATTAGAAGGCAAATCCTACAGGGAGATCGGGTGCCGCAGTTGCTGTCTGTTAGTGGAGGAAGATATAGCACCATGGTATTGATCTTGTAAGATTCATTGCATCATCCACCCTGTTTCTAATGCTGTTGGAATGATGTCTGCATATGCCTTTGCTGCTGGTGCTGCACCTGCAGCTGACATCTCTCTTGCTTTGCCAAGTGAATGGTGGCTTAGTTTTTGACAGTTTTATTTATTTGTTTAGGAGAGGGGGAGTTTGTTTTTACTGATAGCAGAAGGGGAGCTCTTCTTTTTTTCCCTCCTGTTCCTCCTTTGCCTTTTCCCTCCTTCTACAGAGAATCCCCACATTCAGAGACAGGAAAAACCTATTAGAGCATCCTGCCCATCTTCCTTCTGTTGAAAGATTGTTCCTTAGTGCATTTCCCACCAGACCTCTCAAGGCGTAGATGGGGGATGCAGAGTGAGACATAGAGCCAAAATGAGGAAATGCAGGAAACTTCAAATATTGTAGGAATCATCCTTCAGTGCATGGATAATACTTTAAACTCAGATATGTGATCCCTTCTTTCTGATGTCAATTGTTTCTAACAGTAAAAATTAGAGAGGACACCATATTTGTGTGGACTGTGGGTGATTTTACAATAAAAATGAGTGGCATCTCTTAAAACCAGGGACGTTTGAGGACTACATTTCCCAGTATATTGTCCATCCCATTTTTACATATTCCCAGGGAAGAGGGTTCCAATACTTCCATTAGGCAACTATGCCACAGCCAAATTCCTTGAGGAAGATTTTCCTGATTTTCAGCCTCGGTTTACTTTTAGTCACACTAACCCTAAAAACAGTCTTCTCTGTTCTTGATGTCAGCAACCATCCGACGTATGGAGACTGTTAATCACATCTCATCTTTTTCTCCTCTGATTCTCCTGTGAGGAAAAATATTAATAAAACAGATGAATTTTTATCATTTCTCTTGAAACTTTAATAGAAAATGAAGGAGAAAGGACAGCTAGAGGGCAGATAGAGATTCTTACTGATTCTAGCACTTTTTAGTTGTTTCTCCATGCCTACAAAAGCTGTAAAGCCTCTTTCTCCCAGTTGTCACTGTCATCAGTAAAAGTGCTGCTCCGATCGTGTGGGTGTCATTACTTCAGCTTTCCCCAAAGTGTCATATCGACCAATATTTACTCTACAGAATATTCTGATTGAGGTCCTGCTCAATAGTGGGAAGGACATCACACGAAGCATTCATTTCACTTTTATTCTGAAAGGGTAGACAAGGTGAGTGGAGCATGTCCTTTTCCCCCTGCTGTGTGGAACAGTCCAATATGCAGAATAGCTTTTATTTCAGGGAAAGCCTTTTGCCCCCATCTCATCACTGTGAAGTAATATAGAACTGTAAGTAGGTAGGTGTCAGGAATAAAGAATGAAATGATGAGCTTTAAAAGCAAACAGATGAATATTTAATAGGCAGCAGGTTTAAAACTAACAGAAGGAAGTATTTCTTCACACAATGCACAGTCAACCCCTGGAACTCTTTGCCAGAGGATGTTGTGAAGGGCAAGGTTATAACAAGGTTCCAAAAAGAACTAGATAAGTTCATGGAGGATACGTCCATCAATGGCTATTAGCCAGGATGGACAGGGATGCAAAACCAACATCCCTCTTCTCTCTCTCTTCCTTGATCAATCAACTCTGCTAGATATGACATGTATACTTTGATAGGTTCCCAGAATACCCCATGAAATTATCCTTTACTTTGAAAACTCTTGGTTCTATCACATCTTCCCTAGGTCATACAGACCATCAAATGTGTGACTTAAAATAACGGTAACAATAATTTGAAACTGGTAAAATGTGATGCTAGATATAGATTTACCCTGAAGTCAATGGTATTGTAGGATGATCTAAGCACTGGCTTCCAATCCAATTTAGTTAGCTACCAGATTAAAATTATTTTTCTTGCAGCAATTACCATGGTAGTCCCAGAAAGTGTGTATTATGTGGAAATAGCACTGAATCTCAGGAATGGTTCACAGGCGGGGTTTTGTAGGCTACTTTGGAGGGCCTGCTGTTTGCTTTTGTTGGCGAGCATGATCTCTATGTTTATTTTATTCTTTGCTTACTTCACATGGGCAAATTTTGTTCTCCTCTTGTATGAGGGATTACAAGCAAGAGACATTAATGTTTCTGTTTAGTTACAAGACAAATACAAACACAGGGCCTCATCCAGAGCCCATTGCAGTCAATGTAAAGGTGACTCACTAAATATGGCTATTTTTATGTAAGTGCTTAAATATGGGTTTTACTGTCCAGCATTAAATACCCATGTCTGAGAATTTTGAATGTATTCTTTATTAGAAAGAAAAGGGCTATTACTGCCCCTATTTTTCCTTTTCTCCTAAAACCTTTTTAAGCAGAAACTTTCTGTTTGACTGAACTTGTGTATTAAACTGATATGTAGCCAAAGGTTATCCCCACAGATCTGGCCTGAGACCAGTTTTCCCTTCAAGGATTTATGAAGCCATTCTTTCAATGATTCTAAGCAGTATGTAAGCTAATTCTCTGACCCACTAATCCTGCTGTGGTGTGTGTCGCTCATCATTTGTTTATTTTTGGTGTACATAAAGAATGCAAAACAGATATCAGTATCTCATTTGCCAGCAAGAGAAGAGACACGGCCATAGAGTAAAGGGATCTGACAAACAGCGAGGGAAGGTAATGAACTAGGAATAACGCACACTGTACAGCACAGAGATAGCCTTTGCTTGATGCATCGGAGACTTTAGTATGTGCCTCACCAGAGGATTAATGGGAGGTAAAAAAGGAAAAGCCCCTGCATAACACATAAGCATACCCTGTACAGGGCATGTATGGCGGGTGAATCTATAAAGAGTGAATGCATAGCATGTTAAGTAAAAAACAATCAGCTGAATACATGTAAATTAGATTATTTGGGTATAGGAGACAGGAACCTAATAAGTCAAATGATTCCAGGCTTCCAGAAGGATTTGCATATAGCATAAGGAGGAACTGTCTGCAGGTGTAGTTCAGCTACCTGGGAGAGTGCCTGGGATAGTGCCCTTTATAGATTGAAAGAGCAAATAAACAGAATCCAAAACAAAACACTTTGCAAACTTTAAAAATGCAATCGTCTGGATGTGCTTTGTCTTGACTTCTAGTAGGCTGGCCTTTTCCACACTAAGTGCCTCTCTTTCCACCTTTAATATTGGGAGTCTGTAATCGTATGTTACAGTAACATTAGCACTGGAGAGAAAAAGGAATATGGACCAGGACTGGGGAGATCTGAGTGTAGTTCCGGGCTCTGCTACTGACTCCATGTGTGACCTTGGGTAAGTCACTTAATCACTAGTCTGTACCTCAGTTCCCCATTTGTAAAATGGGCAAGATAATACTTCCTATCTCCACCCTTTGTCTGTTTTCTCTATTTAGACTGTAAGTTCTTCAGAGCAGGGACTCTCTCCTACTATTTGTATGTATAACACCTGCTCCAATGGGGTTCTCTTATAAGTTGGGGCCTCCAAGCAATACTGTTATACACATAAAGACCTGTGGATTCTCTGGGAAGTGTTCTTTTATTACATTACACTTGATTTTTCAGAAGCTATGGTGGCAAAGACATAGACATAGACATAGGGCACAGAGACATGACGGGAACCTTAAGTTGAAAAAATGATAACAGAATGTGTAAGTGGAGACTAGTGCTTCTCTCTCCATATGTTTCTTTGGTCTCAGCAAGAGCAAATGTCTTTGCAGCTCACACAGCATAGTAACGCCTTCTGAGCCCCATGGACAGGCATGTTTCACATCCTTATTTCAGTTACAAGCTACCACCAGCAAAACCTTGTTGCTGCCATTTTAAAATATATTTTCTGTATCTCACCAAGATCTCATTGCTTCAGCCCACTGGCTACAGCCTGCCGCCATGGCCACTGGACTGAAACAAAGCTCTCAGACATACTGAAAACTGGCAAGCGAGAAAATATGCAAAACAAAACAAAACAACAGCCGTTAATTACAAAGGAGTAGAACTAGAGAGGTGTGCATCCCAATTTTGGTCTTTTAGTCTCCCAGCTCATTTTGGGGATTGGGGGCTCTCTTGACAACTACCGTACTAAAGGTAGATTCTCCAAATGGTGAGGCCTTGGTATTTTTACACCTGGAAAATGGTGCTTCTTAATCCTTGGCCCCCATTCTGTCTGTTTGTACTGCAGGGACACCAACAAAGCATCCAGATGTCAGTGGTAAAGGCAGCTGAGGATTTGCTCTGTCCCCAGCCCTGCACCTCCTGTCACATAACAGGTGTGACAGGAGTGCGGAGAGGGACGCTGTCAGGGTGCTCAGCATTCTGCCAGATTCTCAGCTGGAAGCAGTGACTAGCTGCAGCTGGCATAACTTGCAAAAGCCCTAAGACCGCTCTAAGTCAGCCTTGAGGTCATTGCAGGTGTAAACCTGGCACAACTGAGGACTGAGCTTGGGATGTCAAAGTATCAGCAAATTATTTGCTATGCAAATCTATGAAGTAATGTGATTAAGTAAGCCTATTGGAAATAAGGACATCCAGGACGGGAGTGGACATCCACTTTATAATCAGGCAAGGCAGGCTAAGAATAGTTTGTAACTTATCATCCGATTTCTGCACAGTCCTTTGATCTGAGTTCCCACTTTAGGATGAATATGTGCAGCCTACCTCTGTTGCTAACACCTGTGCAATGTTCAATAAAACAATCCCACAAGCCCCGTTTTGTATCTCCAACGTGCAGTCTGTTACATTTCCTGTCGATGATGCAGCACATCACTCATTTAGAGGGGCATGTGATGTGTTCATGAATGACAAATTAAGATTTAGTTCAAACATCCCTGATGGGGTCTTGGTGCATTTGCCAGGCTTATAGATCTGTTTCTTGGGAATGTACCTTATAAAGTTGAATTTGTGGGTTGTTTATTCAATGAACAAAGTGATCCATTATGTTTTTGTCACTGTATTAGACAGGAATGGAAGGTAGAGAAATAATTGCTGTAAATAGCTCTTCTTTCCAATTTTCACAGGACTGAAAGTTGCAGTACAGCAAATGGAATAATCTCTTCAGTATCACAAGCTGCAGCACAAAAAGTGGTCCAAAAATATCTAATATTTTTTTCCACATTTTCCTCCTAGGATCTCAACTAAATGTAAAAATTCTATGGCTGGTGAAATCTGTTAAAAGTGAAATAAGACACAAAGTTGGTATTAAATAAAATCTTACTGGGAGGGGAGTTTAAAAGTTTTGTTTACATTTTTTCCATTCTTTCATAAATGAATCCTGTTCTTATCAGATTTTTATCCCTATTATGTAGATCAAATAGGTTTGATAATTTGCCTGT
This sequence comes from Mauremys mutica, assembly GCF_020497125.1. Classification (NCBI taxonomy): domain Eukaryota; kingdom Metazoa; phylum Chordata; order Testudines; family Geoemydidae; genus Mauremys; species Mauremys mutica. The sequence goes on from NC_059073.1 coordinate 227,614,695, forward strand.
GGTTTGTATAAGCACTCAATTCTTTTAAGTTTTGCCCATCGCTAGTGAGAACTGGAGTACTACTGCTACTCTGAAACCTGTCACTAGTGAGAACTGTGCATAGAGACAGCATTTCAACAAGCATGCTTGTGGCCAACTCTATGCATGATTGGTATTGTACGAAATTATACGACTTGGTTCATGACACTGTATTATGGGTACAATTACATATGGCATTTGTTCACAATCAGTCATTTTACCAGAACTGCAATAATATACTCTCAGCTAGGGAGAACAGGATTGGGCCCATAACAAACCTTTTACATTTTCAATCATAGATGTTTCTCTGTAACATCTTAACGTCTAGCCTGATAGCCAAAATTCTCAGTCTTTACCCTCATCAAGCATGATGAGTTTGCCTTAGTTCTGTGTGAAAAAGTGGGCTGAGACCTCCAGCATGAAGAGATGGTCACTTCCCATGTTTAACCATAATTGGAACAAGAATTTCCTCTGCCAGTAAAAGAGTCTTTGAGCATCACACAGTTGTTGTCTCTCCTAAGCTTGTCTGAGACCTCCAATGTGGGGGAGGAGTGAATAAATACTATTTTACAGTCCCCAAGTCCATCAAGGACTTACCACTCCGTTACAGAAGGTTTGTGCATGCACAGCTATTTTATGTGGACACTATCAAAGACTTAGAAGTCATTATTTACAAAGGGTTTTCCCGGGGGGCCTAAAATAGCTGTCTTGGTATCTCCATGCATCCAAGTAATAGGAAATTCCTAAGGTTATACTGGAAAAAGAGTGTTGTACCAGTAGAGGGCAATGGAATTTAGCCTAGGGTGCTCTACCATGGTGAGGAGACTGGAGATCTATCTCTCAAGTCTCTAGGAGTAAACACACTTGTTTACATAGATGACACAGGATTGAATCAGCATCAGGAATGTTCCTAATTCTGCAAAATTCACTTGTCAAAAGCCTTGGGTTTTGTGGTAAACCCCGAAAAATCTATTTTCCTTCATCTCCCGGTATGGATATCTTGGGATTCATAGTAGACACAATAGCTCTAACACTAAATATTCATTACTTAAAGGGGACTGCTGAAAAGTTTGTGTCAGAAGGTTTGTGTCAGGAGGTGATGTCCCTCTGCTACCTGGAGGCATGTGGCAAGGTTGTATGGAGTCTCTGGTAGCTTCCCTCCTTCCTTTTCCTGTGTCCTTTTCTCATGCAGGCACATCCAGAGATGCTTACAAGATATCAGAGTAAAATTGTTTCCATTTGGGCAGCAAGTAAAGCTCGTTGAAAAATTTCCGATGGAACGTTTTTCCACTGGAAAATGTTGTTTCTCCTAAACTGAAACTTCCCAGAGAAACATGTCAATTTCAGTGAAATTTCATTTTGGAATTGCTTTTCAAAAACATTTTGATGAGGTTGAAACATTCCATTTCAACATTTTGGAACAAAACATTTCAATGTTTTGTATCAAAATCAGTTTTTGTTTGGAAATTTCTTTTATCTACATTTTATCTACAAATTAAAAATGTCAAAATTGAAATGAAATGTTTTGATTGACGCAAAATATTTTTTTTTCAGAAATTTCATGTCATGGGAGATTTCAAAATTTATTGTTTCCATTCCAGTTGAGAGTAAAATGAATTTTTAAATCACAGAATTTCCCACAAAATGAAAATTCTGTTTCCTGCACAGCTCTGTGAGCAACTCAGGTGGAGCTAATGTGGTACAGTGTAAATGTCCTCTTATTGAGTGCTCTGTGATGCCTCTCAGCAGGCTTAAGCTTGATGAGTCATCCCTGAGCCAGAGTGATTAGTCATCAGAGGCAATTACCTGAAGGCCTTGTGATAGCCCCCACACCATTCAGCCAGTGATCAGCCAATCCACAGGAGAAGTCCTGAGGCAGGTATATGGGCTCCTAAGGGAAGCAGTCCCTCCAGTGTGTTCAGGACAGTACCTGCCCAGGAGCATTCCTGTTGCCAGAGATTTCAACAGCCTATTCCTGCATCTGCTGCTGCTCTAGCCAACCTTTGCTCCTGCTCTTTCTCCTGCCTCAGCTGGCTACCCAATGACTCTCATGCTCTGTCTCAGCATGGACAGGTGGCTAGGGCATGAGAGTGAAAATGAGGACCTGAGTTCGAGAGAGGAAGAGTCATCTTGGGGCTGAAGTAAGGACAATGTCCGTGATTATCCCACATATTTACTGACAGAGAATCCTTGCAAAATGCTGGATTTCCAGAAACAGAGTGTTAAACTCCTGCCTTCATCTTGGGAAAACTGCAGCCAATAAATCATAAACCTTGATTTACAGAGACTTTGTTTTGGGGTAAAAGCAAAACAAGGATTAAACATTTCACTTTCAGGAGTTAAACTTCTATTCTTTAAACTATTGGGCCCCATAAGCTGCAGCCAATAAATATATTTTCACTGTTGAAAACAAAGTGGCTCCTCTGTGCTGCCAGAGTTCTCCCTGTTCTCCTACTACTCCTTTTAGCCCACAGAATAGGAGGGGATTGTGGCCAGATTGCTACTGCGCTTCTGTAATTCTCCTCTGGTCTAATGACACTTTAAAACCATAGACAGTCAGCATACTTAGAGCAGCCCAGGAGCTTCTCTAAAGTATCCCAGCATAGAACTGGCACCACAATCAGGGAGTTGGGACTAGGGAAAGCAAGGTCAAATTTAGTTTAATAATTTCTGATTACACATCCTGTTCCCAAACTATTTTCAGTATTCTATGGATGCACCCCTCCCCCCCACCCGACTTGTCGAGGTGAAAGACAAAGTAAGATTCCACACTTTCCTTTTCTTGGTGTGTAAGAAGATAAGTGAAGGCTGAAGAAGACCAGGGTCCCTCCTTTATCCATTACGTAGACACAATCATCTCTAGCTGTGGACCTACTGTGGGACTTGAGAAATTTTGAAATTAAATCTTATCTTGTTTTCCCTAGTTCCTGGAATCACCTGTCCTCTCCAGCCTAATGAACCAAAGAAAAATATCCTCCATTCCTCATGTTCTTGCTCATAAGTTATGTATCTATCACAAAGTCCGCACATATGCTAGTTTATACTATACTATTGGAACTTTATTCCATGCTGGGGATTTTAAACATACTATGTCAAATTCAGACCAACTGTATTTTACAAAAGTCGTAACATTTGTTTCGTTAGTTTATCTGATTCAGAATAATTTGTGGAGGTAACCTACCTTTTGTAGGACGAAAGGGCCTCACACTGATGGCTGCTAGAAGTGGAAGTGAATAACTGTTATGTAGGAAATTTGTGTCATTATTCCCAGCAAATAAACAGCATTGTCTGTTCCTAGAATCAAAAGAAACGTGTTTTAATAGGCCAGAACTTTGCACTACAGATTCTCCAATACCACTTACAAGCATGCAGACACGAATGATGATCCATTACAATGTACTTACTTCTGCAAAAATTAAGGCTAACTCTAGCTCATATCTGATAAGAGTTGTGTGAGGCTCAAATGTCTTTCCTGCTGTGGGGAGGATGCTTAATATCCCACTAAGTTATTCTGCTATCCCTGCTTGCAACTATTAGAAGTGATTCTTTAAGATATTTGGAGACTATAGTTTATGTGTAAGGCAAACAGATTGCATTTGTAACATTTAACACATAATAACAATAATAAAACAAACTGACGTGTTTTCTATGTAAACAGTTTCTTCTGAAGATAGAGCCAGTGAAATGTTTTGAGAACTTTGACATTTATAGCTGTATTTATAATCTCTTTTGGATCATTTCTGCATGGAGTCACATGTTTGTGTATTTTAAATTCTCTGGAGAAATAAAAATGTTTAAACATAAACTAATGATGTGATAAGCATTTTATGAGGACTTGTTCAACATGTGCGCATGTGCATGCTACACTGCAGTGATTCTTAAGAGAGCGGGTGGGCGTTTTGTAAACGTCTGAGGTCCAAAAAAGGATCTTGGTGTTAAAATGATTACAAATAGAGACAAAAAGGGAGTGTATGTTACAACATAGAGGGAAAGTAGCTCATACTTTCCCAAGCAAAATGGGATTTGTCATAGTAATTGCTGTGATGTTTTAAAATAATGGAAGATGCCTTCACTAGGTAGAGAAAAGATATACCTCCACTCAAAAGTATGCACACACATCTCATATATCAATGAATTCATACCCATCTATATACACATACTGTATATGCACTTGTATTATTATGATTAAAACTGAGTGGATAATATGCAACAGATAATTTATTTGATTAATTCACTCTCTTTTTCTGCTCGTGGTACATTTGTGAACAGATTGTTGATTCCCTGAATTTACTCAACATTCAATAACACTTGATATTTTTTTTACTCAGTGGTGTGATCACAAACAGGCCAGTATGAGTATTTGATACGAGACATTCAGAACTCTAGCTCAGCTGTGATTGGTCACGTGAGTCACATGGTATTGTTCCTGTTACCAGGCTGGATGAAAATAACTCTTATAGTAAGGAATTAAAGGGGAGCTAAATTTCTAAGGGAGGAGCAGCAGATTAGCTGTTGGCCTTACCCAAGGTATTAAGCTACAGAAAAATTTCCTGGCCTGGTGTAAAGATTATATTTAATTTTGTCTCCTCATATTCACACAAAGTAATTGCAGGTTTCTGTTCAGTCCTAGCTGTGAAGGGGACAGGTATGCTGTTGTCTGGCTCATGTAATTGTCTCTGGTGCCAGGGCTCTTGAAAAGTGTTTGGGAACTCTGTCCTTCTGCAGTGCCCCATATAAAACATCCTAAATGCCATTACTGGCCATCAGTACTCACTGACAAAAAGTAGCCGCTGCAGCAGAGGATGGAGAAATGGGTCTGTCAAAAGATATATTCAGGCCAGGGGCGGCTCTAGGGATTTTGCCGCCCCAAGCACAGCAGGCAGGCTGCCTCCGAAGCCACGGGACCAGCATGGCGTGCTGGGGCCTGGAGCCACCCCTGATTCGGGCAAAGACCAATACAAGAGGCCGGTCCCAACACCGGCCTCAGCATAGCTTGCTCCTCACCATCTGGAGCTTGTGCCATCTACAAATACTCATGTGCGGGAACTTAAACTTCCCACTCTGAGAGCATTTATGTATCTCGGTGGCTCGAAAGGGAGACCAAAAGTGGCATATGCACAGACAAAGGACACTTGGTTTTAAATTTGAGTATTTGCACAAACTGTTTTGCAGTGCTCATCCAGCTTTCCCTTTCAGTATTTCATATTTACACCACACTGTAGGTCAGGGCTGGTTATTTATAAAAAGAAAAGAAGCCACCAAGAGTTTATAATAACTGGGAAACTCTTCCCATGACAGCTTCAGATTTGTCACCAGCGATTACGTTAAGAAGCTTGACAGAATGGTACCAGATGCCCAGATGTCTTCTTTAGTAGAAAATTGATAGTTCTTTCAGGACCTCATGCAATTCCCATTACACTCAATGGTCTGACATCAGTGGTCACTGGATAAACCCTAATGTCATTAAATAGGTTTCCCTATTTAGCAGTCATACCTGAGATCTGAAATGGTGAAAAGGAGCGGCGTTTCCATAATCAGAATTGAGGGTTTTTTTCAACTGTTATGATATGTCCTTATGGCAGCGTGCCTGTCTTCTGAGGATTTCAAAGTGCTTTGCAAACATTAAATAGTTAAGCTTCTCAATGCCTCCCTGTGAGGTAAGTTACTAAAATGCGCTTTCTCCTAAACTCTGCTTACATGCTGGCTCATGGCAACAAAAGTCAGACTTCTCTCTTTAGTATATTGAATCCCAGGTAGAGTCAGGCAATGGGGGAAAAGAGCACAAAGGACAAGAAACGCTGTTATGTGGCATACTGTGGCTTGATAAAATTTCTTGTAAGGGAAGATGCGCTTTGATCCAAGCTTGCGGATGGAGGAATATTATCACTATAATAGTTCTTCAGGAGGTGGAGTGGTTTAGGCAGCGATCCCTGGGGAATGAAAGTGAAAGCAGGAGGGAGAAGTCTAGCACATAAAGCTCACGTAAATAAAGCATTGACCTTTACTTCTGACGCTCTTTTTCAAATTCAACTTGCTCTCTTAAGTGAAACTGGAGAAAGGTTGGTGAAGGGTTTACACTGCTGGGACCAGTGTAGGCCCATCGGACGTCCCATGGGAAATAATTGGAAAGGTCATACATAGTTGCTGACTTTCTTTTAGTTCTGCAAAGGCATCCCCAAAACTTTATTTGAATTAAGAGTCCTGAAGATTGTAAACCTCCATTTCCTGTGGATGCTACTTCTCAACATGTTCTCAGCTCAGCTCCAGAGCATTTAAAAGAGTAGGAAATTAGATATTAAATGTGAATTATCAAAGTCATGGCTTTTGGCAGTAGCAGCTAAATAATCTTCTGCTTGTTACTTTCTTCAATCTGTCAGTCCACCCATGCAAGGTCTGCTGTTGCACACTGCTGCTTTCTTTCTCTCTGAAATTTCTTTACTGCTGCTGCACATGCCATTAGCTATAGGAGTCCCCAAAGCATCCTGGGAAAATCAACACAGTCCAACAGAGTTTCTTAGCATAGTAGATAAGCATGTTCTGGAACCCAGTCAACCAAAGGTAATTATGAGGTCCATGCTGAGAGGATCAACATAAGTTATAGGGATCACATAGTCCATGACAGATTAAATATTTGAAGGATCACATCAAATGGCTAGAAGTAGCTTTTGTATGCTGCTGTACGTAGTAAAAACCTTTTCCCCAAACCTTATTGTTTCCTCCTCTTTCACGTAATACGTTATCTTTATCATTTTTGTTCTTCCTTCCTATGTACTATCTTTCCTTTTCACTCTCTTTCTTTCAATTTCTGTTCCTGTACCTTGCTTCTCCTCCTCCTCCTCCTCTTCTTCTGTCCATCCCAGACCCAGGGTCTGCCAGAGTGCACTAAACATTTCAGTACAGAATGTTCTATAGGCTAAGATAAGAAGTGCTGCTTAACCATCAATATCTGTTCATGCCACATCAGGTTGAGATTAAAGTGAGGATCACCTACTGTAAGGCGTGTAAAATATCTCAGGATCACAAGCCTGAATCCCCACCCTCATCACTGAGCAGAGGATGAATATACCATTTTACTTTAGTGTAGAATAAATGACTGAACTAAGTGAATCAATAAGCAAAGGTTTTTTTCAGGTTTCTGGACCGAAAGAACTGATTGGTAGTAATATGATTGCTTTCTGTAGAAAGTGGGTAAGGTATAGAGTGCTGCCATTGAGACAAGGGAAACATTAGTCGCTGTCAATATTCTCAGAGAGTTCTACTCATTGTGTTGATGCTTTATAAATCTTTGTCGTGTATTTGGTGCAACAGAGTCACCCAAATCCACTTACATTTCAGATAACACATTAACATAAATAGGCAGGTAGGAACAGGAAACCCAACCATTTCCTATTTTTTTTAAATATAGATTACTGTGTGAGAAACAATGCATTTTCTTCCATGTTTGCTACAGTTTTTTTCTTCAGTGAACAGCATGCATGGGGGAAAGGAGCAGGTATATAAGATATTAATGTATTTATAGCCTAGCAATTGGGAATTTAACATCCATATGGATAAGATGTATTCAGTGGCATTACAAGTATTTAAAATATTTAAAAGAAATAAAAAGTCTTGTGTATATTAAGGGATTTTTACATTTATTATGAATGCCTCTCAAATTATGTGCTTCATCCTAAATTAAAGCCATTTACTGGATCATACAAGATCATAGCTCGTGCTTATCATTCTACATTTTGGGCATGATCCTCACCTGGTGCAAATCAGAATAGCTCCATTGACTTTAATGGAGCTACATCAGTTTACGCCAGCTGGGGTTCTGGCCCTTTGTTCTGAGACACTGGCCTGATTATTTCCTCCATTTTCTGTGCCCATCAGATCTGCACTAGAAACTGATGATGAAAAAGTATAGGGAAAAATAACTTCTCATGTCTGGACTAAGTTATTTTTAGTCATGTCAGCATAATGCAAGTGGCAGAATGATATCTGAAGTCAGTTACAATCTGTAGCACCTACTAGTTCTGTAACAATCCAACCACGAGTGCCAGTTCAGAATTCAAAGTGATCTTGGTTGCACTTTGGTTGGTAGCTTCTGTAATATTGCCTCCCCATTTCTTTCTTCTCTTCCTGAGCATTCCTTAGCCGTATTTTAAACTTCATGGCGTGATGAGTACATCTCTCCATAAAAAATGAGTCCGTTAGCCAATGTGTCAATGGTGAGTTTCTGATGTCCATATATTTGGAGACTAGATTAATATTCCCAAATTCATTTTCATTTTTAAAGTAGGATTTGAACTCAAGTCCCCAAAGGTAAAAGTATTAAGCCACTGCACCATCTTCTTGCTCCCTACAATTCATAGCAATTGAAATATATAGAGAAACTATAAAAGAATCTTTTGGGGAAAAAAATAGCCTGGGTCTTAAAACACGACCTGTATAAACAGAGGGATTGTTTTCTGAAAGGAAACATTTGTCCTGTATTACAACCCTTTAATTTACAAGGCACATGTACCAGGAAAGAACTATTTCATTGCATGGTGACTTAATAAGACATATTGAGAAATACCTCCACAAAACTGCCTGTAGAATATGTGTGTGTATATGTGTGTGCATATGAGAGAGAGCGTGAAAGTAGCTGTACAATTAGACTTATGTACAAAAGTAATTACCATGTTGCCTGCACTCTGGGTTTGGAGGACAAAAGTAATCATGTATCTCTCTATAATAATAATAATGAGTAAGGTAATTACTATGTAAATACCATGTCACTACATGGTAATTACTGTGGGCCAGATTCTGCCACTCTCACTCATTTTGAGTAGTGCCTTATTTAGTGAATTGACCCATTGATTTCAGTGCAACTACTTGGGGAGTTTTGTATTCAGTATGAATAAGGGTGGCAGAATCTGCCCTTGTGTAATTAAATGGTCAACAAGCAATTACTGCATAAGTATCGCATAACGGAACCCTGTAAAAAATCTCTAACAAGAACAACAAATATATTTAAATATTTCATTAGTAGATTGAACCTGTTCTACCTCTAGTATCATTAGAAGGACACTTTATACTGCACCTCAATCTCCTTTTCCCTGTCTGACTCTCCCAACCCCCTCCAATTTTTTTGTTTGTTCATTTGAATCAAAGAACAAAATTATGACACAATAGAAGAGAAGCATCAGAACAATAATATGCCTCTCTTCACCTACCTATCCCCATACATGCTCACCCTGTTGCAATAGTCTTATAGGAAAAGCTGTAGGTACACTAGAAGGAGGAACAATATTTTAGTAGATAGGGAATTGGACTGGGACTCAAAAGACCTGCGTTCAGATCTTAGCTACATACTTCTTGCAGCTACATATGTCTTGTGTGACCTATAGCAAGTTACTTAATCTACCCAGTGTGTTAGTTTTCCATCTGTAAAATGGAGCTAGTACTTTGCTACCTCACAGGAGTATTGTGAGGATAAAATCTATTAATGATTGTGAGGGGCTCAGATACTATAGTAATGAGGACAAAATAAGTAGATAGATTTTTTTTCATCATATTGAGCTGCCTGTGTGCTGGCTTTGTTCTTTTTCCACTATGCATAAATAAAATATCTAATAATTATAGTACTTTGCACTTGGGTTCATTCCTCTAAGGATCTCAAAGCACCATGCAAGCATTAATGATTTAAGAGTCTGCCCTTGTTGCTAATGAAATAAATGAATGAATTTAGTGGAAGCATGATCAAGCCATAAGAGTCACAACATGCCAGGGAGTTAGTAAGTATTATTGTACCCACTTTACAGATAAATAAACAGTGTCACAGAAAGTATGTGCTATTCTACAGTGAACAAGTGAATAGAAGCCAGGATTCCTGATTTATAAGGCCAAATTCCTGTTGGGCTCAGAGGACAGAACACTGCTAAAGTGACGGTTGGAACCCAATCCTCCTGACATATAAGTAAATGGCATTGCACCCACTCATGCCAGTGATGAGTTTCATCCTCTGTCTCCTGCTCTATGGACCAGGCCATGTGATAAGGGTTAACGGAGCCAATAAAATGAAAATCAAGAGGTCAAAGCACCCCCCATCCAACAATAACAAAGGTATGATAGTGTACCTAAAAGGTGTTTCTGTTTTCTGAAGCAGTCTGTCGCAAGACCACAGTCAGACTCATTACAGATGTAACTCACCAGCATCTAATTGGTATTCCAATATCTTTCAGCTGTGACCTAGAAAGAAAGAGTGGAGCAGAAGAAAGTGATACAAAGAAATTCCTGTTATGGTCCTTGAGTTGTAGGGCAAATGCCTGTCCCTATACTGTACATATATAAACAGCTCTTTCTCAGCTGCGATTTAATGTTGCTATACCTTCAATTGCAATTACATTGAATCACATTGCAACAAATCTTTGTAATGCCAATCTCATCTTTCCACCTCATTGACAGCTCTGGAGATGCATCTGAAATTCATAGTAGCCTCATAGCCTATGGCAAGAGAAATCCATGCTGCTAAAATTTTATTTTAGAGTTCAAGCTGGTTTCCCTCAGACTAGGACTCTCTGTTTTTAATCTTTTGCTGCCTAGCACATTGTATCAAAATAACCAGCCAATACTGTTAAACTGTCAGGGGTCTCTGCTGCTTCTGAATTTTATCAGGAGAAATAAATACTGTAACATACACATAACAAATAATACATATAGACAGGATTTTTAACATTAATAGAATTAAGATCAGAAAAAAAATAGGTATAAACTTTGACTTGGCGCTGCCGTTCCCTTTTACAGAAAGAAAAGACTGGAGGAGAATATTCAGGCTGATTTAGTGGCTCAGGCTGATAGGGACGCCAGGCTGGATCCCAAATTTGAACACCATTCAAAGGGAGAGATATTTAAAAATCCCAGAAAAAGAGATATTTCCAAATTAATGGCATTGCCCGAATGCCTTGGCTCCTTGCACCCCACCAGGAAGGTTTATTATTTTCTGGTAGAATGTTGCTTGAATGGGGAGTGGTAGTCAGTGATGCGTCAGAGCTGCTCTTTGAAGACATTAAAAAGCTGAATGCACAACAAAGAACAGATGTTCCAGCATGCTTTATTTATGCACCCATCAGCAATCTTCCAATGACCACAAAACACAGGCATTTTTTTTTTACTCTTCACAATATTATTTTCTGATCAACACATACTATATTTTTTTCTACAGCTGAAGTCCTCAGTGTGTGTGTGTGTGTGTGTATGTGTGTGTGTGTGTGTGTGTTTGTGCGCTTGTGCTTGAAAGTCTGTTTCCATCAAAAGCAGGCTTCTATTGAACTGTAGAACAGGTGTGGATTCTGCAATTAGATCACATTTCAGAGAGAGAGACACTGAGGCTAGTAATGGCGGTGAATTCTTCACAGTCAAATGCAGCACCATAGCGACCAGTAACAATGAAGAATAATAGGTATTAGTATTAGGGTGATTATTTTTAGTTTATGGAACCATTTGATTGAATACTGCCATAAGGCATGGTTAACGTGTGCACAGCACAAGCCAGCTGTAGAGCAAACTTGTTTTACTGGCACTTATCTGAAATTCTCATCTCTCCCACCCTCTCTGCTCACAATTGCAATAAAAGTAGCGATTAGGAAGTGAGTTGTAATGCAGATTAAATGTTATGATGTACCAAGATCCTGATAGGTTATTAAAACTCACTTGCATTTGTTGTGTTAAAGGTATAGCATTGGCAGATTTTTCAGCTAGTCTACATCTTTTAAATATAAAACTAAAGGGCATTTCAAAAATCCATTTGTAACCAGGAGTCTTTTCAATAGTAAGCTGCCACATTTATGAGCTTGCCACATGTGTTTTACACCTGCGTGCTGTAAATATATATTAAGTATGAAACAACTTGTGGTTCTGGTATTGATGAAGCTGATTTAAACTGGTGTAAGGCCTCACGCTACCTACGCACAATGGGCCAAATCTTCAGCTGATGTAAGCTGGCATTACTCCGTTGAAGTCAGGGGAGCTATATCAATTTACACCAGCTGAGGCTCTGGAACAGAGTATCAAAGGGAGAAGGACAGTCTTCACTTGGAATTTCCTTGCATTTGTTGGTATAACTCAGAGGCCTAGCTTTATTTTTGTATAATGTTTGGGACTTACATAGATGCTGAGAAGTTTTAAACACAGAGAGAACCCTTGGCTCATCTTTCCTCTTCCAGTTGTCCCCATGCTGCATTCCAGAAGACATGGCTCATTGGAATATTGGACAGTAGGCAAAATTCCTATCTCTTTCGATGGATCTTGAAGCAGGCATTGTGTTCTTCTTTCAGGCTCAGAATTTTTTCAAATGTATCATTCTCATCATCAAGAACAGTTTTCCCCGATGTCACTCATATCCTGACTCTGTCATTATGCCACCTTCAGTTATTGTTAGTAATAGCAGCAGTAGAAGTAGAAGCAGTAGTATTTTACAGTGTCTAAAAGTTCTAGAAGCCTCACAATAGAGATGAATTGTGTAATCTTATCTTTGTAGATTAAGCAAACTAAATCTAAATCTTACTCAAGGGTTTAGCATGCACTCTGTAAATATCATAGTCATTTCATAAGAACATAAGAATGGCCATACTGGGTCAGACCAAAGGTCCATCCAGCCCAGTATCCTGTCTACCAACAGTGGCCAATGCCAGGTGCCCCAGAGGGAGTGAACCTAACAGGTAATGATCAAATGATCTCTCTCCTGCCATCCATCTCCACCCTCTGACAAACAGAGGCTAGGGACACCATTCCTTAACCATCCTGGCTAGTAACGATTAATGGACTTAACCTCCATTAATTTATCTAATTATCTTTTAAACGCTGTTATAGTCCTAGCCTTCACAACCTCCTCAGGCAAGGAGTTCCACAGGTTGATTGTGCACTGTGGGAAGAAGAACTTCCTTTTATTTGTTTTAAACCTGCTGCCCATTAATTTCATTTGGTGGCCCCTAGTTCTTATATTATGGGAACAAGTAAATAACTTTTCCTTATTCATTTTCTCCACACCACTCATGATTTTACATACCTCTATCATATCCCCCTTCCTCTTTTCAATTTCAATTTTTTTTGTTTTGTTAACTATAATATATTTTAAAATTGATTGAAAAGGCATTATTTTTTCAAAATTCCTTTTATATTGGATCCATTATTTTTTAATTCACGTTTGATTCAAAAAAGCAGCATTACTACCTTTTTCCTTGACATAATGCCAGCTTCTTTGCAGATGTTGCAATATCAACATTTTTGCTATGATTTTGTATTGCAATCTTACTGTGCATTAACACACTTCCATTTATTCATCTGATTGAATACGGCTACAAGGCACAGATAACGTATAATAACAGTGCACAGTATGCATTACCTAGCGTTCTTATTCCACAAAGATGCTGGCAAATGTAATAGTTGCTGCACACACAAAAATTCTGTGCTGAATTTTGGCAAAGGCTGGCAAAAAAACACCTCCAAAGGGCACATCCTGTGATGTAAACCTTAATATGCGTTATGTGAGTTACAAGAACAGCCACAGGACTCCATACTATATCCATGCACACACTGAGCAATGATATATAATATATTACCAACATCATTTTTGAAAGTAACATTGCATGATTTTCAGCTTCTTTTCAAACATAAACAGTTCAGATATTTCATTTACCGTTATTCTTACTTGTTGCTTTTCTGTCAAGGCTAGTGGTTTGAAAGACATAAGGATAAACTCACTACTTTTTGTGCCATTCCGTTTCTCAAAAATAAGCCAAACTAATTTAATTTGCTTTAAAATTGTATCTTAAGTGAAAAGTTGCATGCCATCATTTAGCCCTCTGAACAAAAGAATTGCTGAGTTACAACAGCCTATTCAAATATGTTTTTGACTGGAAATGCAGATGCCTGCTAATTTGTCTTCTCATTTTCCAGTCCATATAGAATTGCCCATATCTTTGTGATACAACAGCCAGAACTGAAGATGTCTGTCAGGGGGACATGTGACTATAAGGGCCATCCACTTACGCAAGCTCTCTAGAATAATATCCTTCACTGCTGTAATCAACACTAACAAGAACAGTCAAATTAAAAAAAAACACATGGAGAGAAACCTGCATATTAAAGTAAAAGCCAAAAAGAAAAAAAAGAAATTGAAAAAACACAAAGAGGGAAGGTCAGATTCATAGGTTTTCTATGAAAAATTAACAGGTAGAAAAACGATGTCATTTCCTCAGGTGAGAAGCTCATCCCAACATTCTCACTTAAAGGAGGTGGCCACCAGTGAGAAGCATTTATCAAGAGAGAGATGAGGGGAATGACCAACATATCTTAATGCATGAAGAGGAATGCTTGTCAACCAAAAATCCAAGGTCATTCTTCTACTACTGACTGAAGGACTTGCTTGTCAAAAGCTGCATCAGATGAAGAAATTAAATCAAGCTTATAGAGCTTTTGAAAGTGTGCATGTTTGACCACGTAGTGGCTAGCTAAATACTGTGTGTTTTTCAGGAATGCCTAAGCCCTGTATTTTATTGAGTGAATTATAATGTCCTCAGGAGGGACAGGTCTCTGGTTTTGTGTGCTTCCCTAGAAAAGACCCTGTTCCACTTGGATGTTAATGACATAGAAGTGAGGGTGGAAGCTTATGGACCATTAATTCTGTCTCGAAAGCTGCCATCCTGCTGAGGTAAATCTTCATTGCCCATCTTGTACCACTGAACTCTTTTGGGTGCTTTAGCTTAGAGAACAATGAAGGCAGAACTATATCCTGTGACCTGTTTTAGGGAGGAGCTCTATGATGTAATGATGATCACATTGTTCTTAGGCAACACGTCACATTTCCTCTCCAAGAGCAGGGCCTCTAATGCAGATATCCTCTTGCAGCCATAATAACTCTTATGATGGCTCCCATTATATTTCTATTCATAAAAGAAGATGGATGTGTCCTTAAGTGGTTTGAGTGGAGTAGCTGGGAGAGTTGAAGTAATTGATTGATGCCATGCGAGGTACTTTATGAGCTGTCTACCTTAAGGAAACACATCATAGGCCTAATCCTGAGATATTCTGACCTCCCACAAATGCTATGGAAGTCAGCAGGAATCCTGGGCACTCAGCATCTCACAGGATAAGAACCTATGTTAGGAGAGGACAACATATAGTTTTCCTTGATATCCAATACACACACTTGGGCAATGATCCATCCATAAAACTCTCTATTGTGAAGAGAACTGAACACATGCATCAATTCAGCTTAGCTTTGAGGAATCCCTTGGTTATACCTTTATGCCAGTGTTCAAACTTTCACCACATTGCAAAATTAGCTCAATTGATTGGAATTTTCTTTTTGTAACAATAGAACTGTATTGATCACAGATTCAGGGTATGTCTTGCATGCTGTCTTCTGCCTTTCATCAGCCGTGTGGTCCATGAAGGACAGCTGAGTTGTAATATGGAGCCAGACCTTGGTGCAGGTGATCCACTAAGGAATGTGAAAGGAAGTGAAGGATCTGCCATAAATGCCACTATGAATGAAAACCACAACCTTCTTGCCCACCATAGTGAGACTAAAATGCCAGTACATTTTCTCTTTAGATTTTTAGAAGAACTCTAGGAGGAAAAGGGAGCAGGCCCTACCATTACTGAAATAAGGCATATATGGTTATAGTCCAGCATTGTCTTTTCCTGCATAGGTGTCATGACATTTTTCACTAATGGGAAGTGATCTCTGCTTGATAAGTCTCATTGTTTTATTAGTGCCTGGAAAATTAATGTCTTCAAGCTCCTGAATGAACTGACCTCTGGCTGAACCAGTCTGCTGTCTCTGAGAGTCCCTCTTTCATTTATTTAGGGCCAGATGCTACCATTCTTATTAATGAAAAATAGTACTTTACACTTCATGTTGTTTCATCAGAAGACACAGCTCAATGTGAAAAACTGGGCCTCAAAACTAAAAGGTCTAGTTACTCACACTGAGATATTTTGGTGTCTAAGAAATTACTTTTTCAGTTTAAAATGAATCTGTGTGGTTGTGGCAATGGAAAGATTTGTAGTTATGTTAATAGTGCCCCAAACTGTGCTAGGCACTTCAAAGATGACAAAAAGAGATACTCCTTAGTTTGTAATTTAAATATCATGTATGACACAAGTGACTATTTCCAGCATTAGTGAGGGGATGGATGGATGAAGAACAGGATTACAGCAATACAGTTACATGAGAATCCAGCTTGTAAAACAGTGCCTGATTCTTCAGTCCTTATTCAGACAAATCATTTGCCCATTGGAATTACTGAAGGAAATGGATATTTTTAAAAGTAAGAACAACAATAATGGGTGTGTGGTGAAAACACTGTGGAGATAAAATGATGGTGTCATATGTTCTGTGAGAAAAATATGTTGTGAAACTAAATAAAAAAGTTCACCTGTTTGGAGTTAGATGCTTAATATACTTAACATCAGTACGAGATGGAGCAGCAAGGAAATACCTAGTAAACAGAAGATACCAACCACCTGGTACCTATAATTATATTTATTTCACACTAATGATAAAAATGTTCTATATTATTTATGCTTATGATACATCATATTTTAAAACAACATGTTATACCCAGACAACACTTTCATCATCATGTCGTTTGAGAGGGAACTTTTATCATCACCATCTATAGCTTTCACAGCATATATTATTAACACAATGTTCCTAAAATAGCTACCTCATGAATTGCCACAACCAATTTCCTTGGCTATTAAAGTGGTATTTCAGCCCCATCCACCATCTCACCACAAAACATCTGGACAATACCTTCCCGGCTAATGTTCTGTACAGTGTGACATAATGACCAACCAGGATCACAGAAAAAGACTGAATTGATAAACCCATTATGAGCAAGTAACAACAGAGGGATCGACTATATGCATGTAGTGATTTAATATTCTTGCTTGATGTTTGCTTTCTGTCCAGGACTACCAAAAGTAAAATAAATATGAATATTTTGTAGTCTAGAAGAAATCCTATGTGTTGTCATGCAAAAGATCCACGTCTGACCAAAATTCATTCCTTCAGACCAGAAGAGCTAAACCTAACTGTTCTTAGACAGAAGAATGCTTGGACCCTAAGGAAGGGAGATTCTTGAATCAGTCTGCAGTGAGCCCTCTGACTGTTTCCAGAACATCCTTGATGGATTCTGGAAGGATCCTAATTTAACCTTTCTCTGCTGAAGAGACTACCTTTGAGCTCCCAAAGCATGGAGGGTAAATAAAAATTAAAATATGGGGATATTTCTTGGGGCCCTCTAGAGAGGCACCAAAGCAATAATACATTGTGTAATGTGGATTAGGGTGATGTGTAAATTGGCCTCTCCTATTTGGGTTGATACAAATTCTGGGAAGCCAACAAACAGTCAAAGGACTCTCACAATCTTGGAGTTGTTGAAAGCACTCATTCTCTATTTCTATCTTCAGGATGGGGCACATTTCATGTCAGCTGATGCTGTTATTATTCAATTCCCAGGCACAATTCTCTGTCACTAACAAGATGAAATACTAGGTCATCCACATCAAGTTCCAAATTTTATTTATTCAAGAACAGTTAGGTTTTTATGATTTATGTTTCTTAATGGCTGCCGGAAACTTTTCCAGAAGAAAAACGATTGGCAAGCTCTAAGGAAATGTATCCTTTTACAGGCAATTTGGTTTTGAAAGGAAAGTTCCAAATTATTAATATGATAATTCCCTATGTCTAGAAATAGTTCAAAGTCAAAATATATGCTACTTTGAGATATACACAACTTGACATACTGACAGGTAGGCAAGTAACGCGCAATGTTTTGTTAAACAAAAAACAAAAATAAACAGGGTACCCAAAACAATGTCCCCTCAAAGTCCATCTGGGATTGGGCCAAGTATTGTTTCCTCAGGTCTTATTCAGCCCTAGCACAGAGGTGAAAAGAAACATAGTAAGAAGAAGAAATAAGAGTGTAGCAGTGGGAGAAAAATTAGAAAACTGTGGACTTTCTCTGCCTAATGAGTCTCTCTCTCCACTCCTACCGCTCTCTATTAAAGCAACTGGCAGGTGCAGTATTATTCTGCAGATGGACCAAGAGTGGCACACATACAATTATATAAGTCTGGCACACATGTGTTTCTGCTTTACATTAGATGCCAGCTGACCCACCAGTAGCCAGAGCTGAGGGGACATCCCCAACAGTTGTTGTACATGGAGAGGAACCAGTCCACTGGCAGTACAGTATTAACCCTTCTCCAAAGAGCCTGTATCTGAGCCAGAGAAATCGTTCTCACTTTCTCCTGCTCCAGGACTGTCACTCTTTATTTCTCTTCCCTTCATTGTCACAGAAGTGAAGATTGTTTTGGATGGGATTAAGTAGGAACAGCTGGTTCTGTAACACTTAGGAGCTCCAAACTTACACATGTGCATCATGTTCTTTCATTCTTCTCATTTCTACAACAGCTTCTTTCGGGTTATTTTAGGTTGATCAGTGGAAGAAAAGGAAAGGAGAGGGAGGCTCTTCTTATTGTTCAAAATGATCACTATTTTTTATGAGGAAGCTACTTTTATTAAAAAATGGACCCATTTTCCATTGGAAAAGGCCCAGTTTTGCTGATAAACTGGCCTAGGGGCCTGATTTACTATGGAAGTTAGGTGCCTAGAGACATAGATAGATGCCTAGTGGGATTTACAAAGCCACTTGAATGAGTTAGCTGCTTAAAACACATTGATTTAAAATGGGAATGAGGCACCTAATCTGTTTAGGCACGTTTGTTAATCCCATGAGGCATCTATCTGCATCTTTAGGTGCCTAAATTCCTTTGTAAATCTCATCCAGATTCACTAGACAATGGGCCCATTTTTTTTGCTTGGAAAATGTACCTAGTTTGGGGTGAGGGGAAACCTTTACAAAAATTTACCCATTTTTGAGATAAATGAAGAAGATAGAGCAATCTTGGACCAGATTCTTGACCCCACTGTGGAGGTGCAAAGGGAACACAAAGTCAACTTAATCCTCTCCCTAGGAATTCTCCAGTGAAAGGGAATCCCTAGATAGTATAGAGCAGAGGTTCTCAAACTGTGGTCCGTGGACCACCAGTGGCCCGCAAGCTCCATTCAGGTGGTCTGTGGATAGTTCTCTTTAAGGTGCATGCCTGAGTGGCTGCACAGAAGAGAATGAAGGGCCACCCACCTAAATAGTGGAGTCGTGCTGGCGTGGTTCCACTAATTAGGTGCCTGGACCCTGGAAAAGACACACATGTAAGGTGAGCTGGTAGCCTTGGGGAGAATAGGGGGTAGGTGGGAGGGGGAAGTGGGGTGAGAAGAGGAGGTGGGGGGGATTTGTGATGTGCAGGGCTGCGGCGGCCAGAGAAAGAGGCAACTTTCCCCAGCTCATGAGCTGCGACTGCTGGGGAGTGATGGCCCTCCATCCCAGCCTCAGCTCTGTGGCTGATGTGGCAGGTGAGATATCCCCCTCTTTCCCAGCCCCGACTCAAGGGCTGCTGTGGTGGGGGAGAGTGGGAGAGACCCCACTCCATCCCAGCCCCAGCTCGGGGGCTACCATAGGGTGAACAGATAGCAAGTGTGAAAAATCGGGACGGGGGTGGTAGGTAAGAGGTGCCTATATAAGAAAAAGCCCCAAAAATCGGGAGTGTCCCTATAAAATTGGGACTCTGGTCACCCTAGGCTGCCGCAACAGGGGAGAGAGGAAGAGACCCTCCCATCCTTCCCAGCCGTAGATCGGGGGCTGCCACGGCGGGGAAGAGAGGGCACATCCATCACATTAGAAAAGTAAGACAACTGATATTAAAATATGAGTTGTCCTTTTATTTGTTCAACAAAAAACATTTAATATTAAGGTTTTTTTAATATAGCGCTTTTATCCAAAGCACTTTACAATAGTTAGATAATGGTACAAAACAACATTTGGAAAGATCATTACATGGTCCTACGAGACCCTCAGCAATTTTCAAGTGGTCCGCGGAAAAAAAAGTTTGAGAACCACTGGTATAGAGCTTGTGAACCAAGTCTGTGCCCCTCCTACACCTCAGAGCCTCCCCCACCACCTCAGAGGATGTGTCCAGGAAGAAGGGGAGGTGGCTGGAGTGCCTGTGCATGCCAACTATTTCCTGCTGTTAGAACCTTGGGATTGAGGACAGCTGGAAGTAAGTTGGAGCATATTTCAGTAATGCATGGTATTTTGAACCCTTGTAAGGGAAAAGCGAGATCTATATATAGGTATAGTGTTTAAGGACATGTCCCATTGATCCAAGTTCTCCGCTGTCACAAAAGAAAGAGAGGTTTAGCCTGAAAAGCCAACCACACAATCCAAAAAAGGAAATGATAGAAAAAGTTTTAACATCATAATAATAAAGAAAACAAGAACAAAATTGGGTTCCTTAAAATACCTGACATTTATCACACCATGGGATTTACCTTTACTGCAGTATTTAAAGGGTTCCCAACTCTGAGACTGGTGAATACTGCAAATAGCACAGTAAATTTAACTACTGTGAGCAGTAAATGTCACAATTTTAATGGTGTCTACTGGATGCCAGTCGGTTATACAGCTATCCATACGTGTTAATATATAGGGCCAGATTCTCACCTCAGCTACACCAGCATAAATCAGGAATAAATGATCAATTGATCATTGAGATCAATCAGTATGAAACCTACAAGTCATCAGAATCAGGCCCTACTCCTCTAAAGATGGGGAAAGTTTAGGATCATAATATTGGGCTAATTCTTGAGGTCTTCACTCAGTTTTTATTTAAGGAAAACTCTCCTTGGAATCAATGGAGTGAATAGGGACCTCATGATTTGGCCCATTGTTCTGATGATGGATATGCTGAACAAGTCTCTACAGTTAAGACTGACCTGAGTTTTGCACTTACATTTATAGTAGGTTCAGAAAAAGCTTCTCATCCATTAGGACAGAGCTGATGTTGTCTCTTGTATAGTCAGATTCAAAATGAAATACCAGCTAGGGCATCACTAAGAGATTAAGCAACAATACATTTCTGTTGTAGCTGGGGATTTTTTTTTCTTTCCTTTCAGTTCTTAGCATTGTAGCCTAGAATGTAGGGTGGGGGGGTTGTGCTTTAAGGAGACTTCTTCACTCCCCTTCCTTGATTATGTCTATAAAAAGCCAAGGAGGGAAGAGCAACAGCAACAGCAACACTTGTACCAGCTGAGGTAACCATGGCACAAAAGGGTGGGGATTAGTGGTGCAAGAAGCAGGCTTTTTCCCTCCTTCCAATCCCCTCCATGAGCTCCATTAGCTTTTCAGGCAGTTTAATTAGCCAGTGAAAGATGTTTCCCTAAACAAACTAAAAGGAGGGAGTCACTTCAAAACAAACCACTGGAGTAACATGAAGAGCCTATTTTTGTCTGCGTAATTCATAAAAGCAACCTGACTGGTAGGATTCTGGAGGCAAAGAAATTTCTATTTAATCAAAAGGCCTCTTGTGATCAAAACTCCTCTATGGCTAGTTCAACCTATTAGACCATTGCAGATGACCAAAGCAAATACTAAGCATGGATACTGTAGCAAACTGCCTAAGCCTGCCTGCTAGCCTCCATCAGAAGAATAGCATGGGCAGTGATAATCGTTTCTTCAAACCTCCATCCTGCCACTGGCCTAAACCTCCTGGGTTGCAGACGTGAGGCACTGCAGAGTCCTACAAAGGTTAAGTCTTACTGTAGGTAGCGCATTTGAAAACTATTCTGAAGTTTCTCAAATTCTATTAAATATGAGGGAAAGCGCCATTGACAAATGAATGTTGTGGTTTTTATCAGAATGGCAATTTTTATTCTGTGTGAGAAATGGAAGCTAGGTGGTTATACAATTTTGATATTTGATTTTGAGTCTGAGCGTCTGAGTTTTGGACAAAATTTTTCCAGGGATAACCTGTGGTTCCATTACACCACAGAGAGGCACTCCAGACTCTTCCATTTTCAGGCTACCTCATTCTAACCACCCAGAATTTTATTACACATAATAATTGTAGTTGCATAGACTAAGATAATGATAATTATATCTCATGCTTCACAGTGATTACCTGCTGAGGTGAGTGAGGGTTTTTTCCCCAGCATTTTACAACAGACTAGTTGCATTATGGGGTTATTCACCTTTCCCAGGCACATTAGATATTGGTCACTTCCAGAAGCAACATACCAGATTTAATGGATTAAAGGTCTGATCCATTAACACACATCTTATAATTATACAGAACCATAAGTCTTTACTGTAATTAATCAGTGAGAGATTAGTGTATATTCCCAGTGGGAAGATACTATGTCAGAGAAATAAGTTTAGTTGGGTGATGTTCTTAATTAGCTATTAACTCATTATCCAGAATGTTTGTGCCTTTGGACACAACCACCACATATGATAAAATCCTATATGTATGTAGTCCTTGCAGCGTAATGGGGAATAATTCCAGTCACTTACATATGGTATCTCCAGAGTCTTATGTAGATGTGATGGAGGATTTTGATCTAGGCTTCTTTTAGAGCGCTAACAGGCACACATACATGTAGTGAACCCAAATCCTGTTCCCACTATGCAGCCTGAGTAAATGTGATGAGCCTTGGGGATGCACATGAGAGTAAAAGAGAAGCCCCTCTCCCCACCTTCTGCTTCAGAACATCAGCAGATCCCCATCCATATCTTGTACTCCAGCATAAAGGCTCTGCGATCGTAGTGACTCTGTGCACAGCAGCAGATCCACAAACCCTGGCCTGCACTCAAAAAACCTCTCTGCACAGCAGCACAGGGAATCTCCATGAATCTTGACTCCTTACCAAGTAGTGTGCACACCTTCTCTGTAGACTCCTGAAATCCTGTCCACCTAGTGGTAATGCATCAGTTTTTCTGGGTCTGGGACCTTCCACACCTGCAGAGGAGTGGGTACAGAATCAGCCCCAGTTTGTGCATAAGTACTAGGGTTGCCAACTTTCTAATCACACAAAACTGAATACCCCTGCCCTGCCCCTTCCCCGAGACCCCACCCCTGCCCTGCCCCTTCTCTGAGGCACCGCTGTGACGTTGCACTCCATATGTTTTATGGAAATATGGTAATGAGTGTGAATATACTGTAACTGGAATATGCTTCATGTAAGGTATCATTACAAAGCTTATAATCTACTGAGTGTGTTCATTTTATTTGTATGCATGTATCATTCTTGTATCTAAAGCTAGAAATATGAAGAATTACTCTGAAGTCCTAGTGTAACTATGCAAAGTGTGGGCCATTAATGGTGGCTTGGAATCTTGATGACGCCCCTTAACTAGGACAATTGGTTGTAAATGGCTCTGTTTACTTGTAAGCCTTCCTGTATACGTGTGTGCCAGCCAGTGAGTAATGAAGGCTCACAGGACATGTGAACATGTCACATGATACTGGAATCCATCTTAAACCTGGTGCTTTTCCATTTAGGAGGAAGGGTGGGAACCCAGAGAGAGAGAAAGGATTCCCGCCTTGTGCCAAAGATATAAAAGGGGTGGAACAGAACAAAGGGGCTGCGAGTCATGAGAAATCCTCTAGTTACCACCTGAGCTGGAACTAACAAGAACTGTACCAGGGAAAGGATTGGGTCCAGACTAATAAGGAGTCTAGTCTGTGAAAGAAGCTTATTGGAACACCTCTAAGGGCAAGATTTACTTGTATTCAGTTTCTTAAATGTATTAGGCTCAGACTTGCATGTTTTGTTTTATTTTGCTTGGTAATATACTTTGTTCTGTCTGTTAGTACTTGAAACCACTTAAATCCTACTTTTTGTACTTAATAAAATCACTTTAGTTTATTAGTAAACCCAGAGTAAGTGATTAATACCTGGGGGAGCAAACAGCTGTGCAGATCTCTCTATCAATGTTATAGAGGGCAGACAATTTATGAGTTTACCCTCTATAAGCTTTATACAGAGTAAAATGGATTTATTTGGGGTTTGGATCCCATTGGGAACTGGGTGTCTGGGTGCTGGAGATAGATGAGCAGTTTTGGGTTAAAGTCTGCAGCTTTGGGGGCGTGGACCAGACCTGGGTCTGTGTTGCAGCAGGCTCTCATGTCTGGCTCAACAAGGCAGGGTTCTGGAGTCCCGAGCTGGCATTGGAAAACAGGCTCAGAGGTAATTCCAGCACAACCGGTGACAGTCCCAAGTGACCGAACACGTCACACCCGCCTCCATTCACTCCATCCCCCCTTCCTCCATCACTTGCTTTCCTCCACACTCACTCACTTTCACTGGACTGGGGCAGGGGGTTGGGGGCAGGGGGTTGGGCTGGGGTTGAGGGCTCCAGCTGGAGGTGCAGGCTCTGGGGTGCAGCCAGAAATGGGTTCAGGGTGCAGGAGGGGACTCCAGGCTAGGGCAGGGTGTTGGGATGCGGGAGTGGGTGAGGGCTTCCACTGGGGGTGTGGGCTCTTGGGTGGGGCCAGGGATGAAGGGTTTGCGGTGCAGAAGGGGGTTCGAGGCTGGGGCAAGGGATTGGGGTGCAGGAGGCAGTGTGGGGTGCTGGCTCCAGCAGGAGACTCAGGGCTGGGGCAGTGGGTGGATCTTCCCTGATCGCCGCTCTGCTAGGGGCCACAGGGACATGCCAGCCACTTCCAGGAGCCGCGCAGAGCCAGGGCAGGCAGGAAGTCTTTGTTAGCCCTGCTGCGCTGCCAACCAGACTTTTAATGGCCCAGTCAGCGATGCTGACCGGGGCCGCCAGGATCCCTTTTCAAAAACCAGATGCCTGGCAAACCTAATAAGTACAGAGAACCACAAGTGCTGACTTTGTTTTTGTCGGTGGCTCCTCTCGGCCCCTTGCCCCCCCTTGGGGGGAAAAGGGCTAAGCAGGAAGCGGGGGGCAGAGTGAGGGCAGGGTTGGGGGGGGAAGAGGCTGTGCAGGGGTGGGGCCTTGGGCCAGAGCAGCGGTTGGGGCCTCAGGAGGACGAGGACGAGCAGAGGTGAGGCCTTGGGGTGGAGTGGGGGGTGGGACCATTGTCCCACAAAAGATTAATCCAACCCTGCAGGTGTTGAGCACCCCCCATTTTTTTATGAGTGCTTGAGCACCCATGGAGTCGGTGCCTATTCAGAGAACCATTTTCCTTTACGCAATGATGATTGCCCACTTTGTAATATAGGTGAGTTTGTCTTTAATGATTCCTTACATTTGTATGTGTCTCTGACTGTCTACCTTATTGATTAGCAAGAGTGTATCCTTTCCATATCAACTTTCAGTGGGCTTTAAGTGTTAGCAGAACACCAGTGTGACAGAGCTGCATGTATGCAGAAAACAAATATCCTTTCCGTTAAGTCAGTGCCTCTTGTACATTTCATGGATTGTAATCTTTGGAAAAACCAAGACATTAGAGCTTTGTCAGCTTTGTGAGAACTCTGATGATATTTTGTGCACACATACACATTCATTTTGTCTGACGTATTAGAGTGTATGGAGAAGAGGATACGATCATTCTTTTTTTTTTTTTATTCTGGTCATCATGACTGTATATCTGAGGGTATGAGTAAAGGATATGTGTCACAAGCTAACAGACAACTGGGACGGGACAGTTAGTAATACTTTGTGTCAAATCAATACCATTCAGTATATGGTATGCTTGCCATATTTATAGAGAGTCCATTTTACTCCATGCATGAATTTGTGTATGTTATTTCTACTCTGTCCTTTGCCCACATGAGCAAGACCCAACTTATTTTCAGTCACAGTTAAAGGCTGGATTTTCAGTTGATGTAAATTAGCATAGCTACATTAAAGTCAGTGGGATGGTGATGATTTACAACATCTGAGGATTTGGTCTGTTGCTAAATTATCGCTTGGGATTCCTGTTGGGATTCCATATCCTGTCTGGATATGTTTATAACATGTAGCCCGGCCATTTAAAAAAATACGTTAAGCAGCAAGAGAAACAGGGAGCAATGGGAAGGTGCCTGTGACAGACAGTTTGATGTTAATCTGTCAGTAATTTGATATAGAGAAGGATTAATGATAAGAGTGAATTAAGATTTATATGAACCCTGCTTTAAACTCAGAGGCAAGCCAAACAATGAGTTGGATTCAGGTTAATATCTCCAGCCAAGAAAATTAGCATGCATTAGGCTGGAAGAAAAGGCAATGGGAGGTTGGACTAGTAGGTGTTTATTTGTGAAAAAAAGATGTGAAAATAGGCCGGGAGAACTATTGTGTGTGTATATACCTTCAAAAATACTTTGTTGTACAGGAAGAACAGGAACCAAAACTGTTTACCCACAGCAATGAATGGAATCATGAACTTATAAGAGACACAAAAAAATGGAGCAGTCCAAAGGGACCGTCATCTCCTTGTTAGAGAGTCCAGGTGAGTAAACAACAGAGCTGGTCAAAAAGAATCTGTTGAAACATTTTTCATGGCTTTTTAACAAATCAGAAATATTCTATTTTCTTCAAAAAATATTTTCATAGAAAAACTGAAAACCCACATTTTTTTCCTATTTTTTAATTAATCCCTTCCCCAAAAATTCTAAATTTGTTCATTTTCATCAAAATTTTTCACAGGGGAAAATAATCTTTCTGGATCAGCTCTAGTGAATAGCTTTCTGGGTAAGGTCATAGGCAGTGGAGAAAGATCAAAGTAACCTGATCAAGGAGCGAGGAGGTTGACATAAGATACCTGAGATCAGAAACGTGTCGCTACTTGCTAAAAGGGCCAGAGAAGAGATAAGACACACACTTTAGAAATGTAAGCTATTTCCTGGAGTGACACAAAGGCTGCATCTGGCAGTGGTAGGTTCAGATCCACAACTCTCTTAAATCTCTCAGATGATATAGAGGAAGAAGGGGGTCTGTACTCAATATTCTCATTCCCAGAGGCATGGAATAAGAGTTTCATGAGGTGTGTGGTTCTAAAGACCACTGATTAAATGATACATGGGAGACCCCTAGGAACTACGGAGTAGAACTGAGTTTAAGGATAGAAGCCCACTGGAGAGTATCACTTCTCTGGGAGGTAAATACTAGAAATGGCCCAAAGGAATAAATAGAATCGGAATCCGCATGAACCTGGGGAAGTAGTTGTGGATCTGAACCTACCACTGCCAGATGCAGCCAAACCAGAATGCCAGATCCAAGACCCATATTTTAAGGCTTGGATTCATCTAGAGTGCATAGATAGTATATCTCTAGCTTAAAAACTGGTTCTTAAATCTCATGATGTCTGCACACAGCACCGTCAAACATCTTACCAGTGTCCAGAAAGATACTCAGCAGGTAACCCCACTGTCCAGTCACCCCCATCATTGTCCTTGACATCTCAGCAGTTATTTCATCCTCCTTCCCAACTTGCTCCTTCTTTCCCCATAGTTCTCTCATGTTTTGGATCTGATTTCCCTCAGACTCACCCCAGCTTTACATCAGTGCAGCTCCATTGACTTCACTGGAGTTCATTCTGATTTAAGCGTGATGAGAGAATCAGGTCCACTGAAGCCCATGAAAGCCTCCCATTGACTCCAATGGGCTTTGGATCAGGCTTTTCATTTCCTTCTCCTGCTCTTGGCTTTGGGGCCCCCATGATGGTGCCCCTGTTCTTGGTGCAGTCTCTCCTTTCCTGTGCACCAAAGCAACCTTTGTCTCCTCCGTCATTCTCTCCTTTCAAGAATCCTTCCTCCTTTAATCTCCTCACAAAGCATCTCTCTTCTCAGACCCTTTCCTGAGGTCTCATGTGTCTTATCTGTCTTGGGCTGTAAGCTCATTGGGGTAGGAAATATGCTTTACGCTGAAAGTGCTATAGAAAAGATGCTTTATAATAATAATATTTCCCAGCCCATGGTCTTTCCTGGATGAATCACATTTGACCTTTATTGAGAATTTTAAGAATGGTTTTTCCCCACCTCTTCTAGGCAAGACTTTTTGCTAATATTTTTATGTAAGCATTTAAGTAAGAGAGAGACTATGGCTGCTAAAAATAAAAAATAAAAGACAAAAAACATTAATTACTCAGATCAAAACAAAATCTGGGAAAGTGACTCATAGCCCAGAAGAAATTCAGGAATATCTTGCTTTTTAGTGAAAAAAAGCCCCCAACCTACAGAAAACTAAATGCTCCTCTTGATACACCCAAGTGATTATCATGATCTTAAAGTTACCCAAACTAGATCCTACTGCAGCTCACACTCCCAGACTGTAATGAAGAAATGAAAGATGTCAATAAAACATGCATGAGTGGGAAGGCAGGAAAGCCAGACAGCTTGAGTTTTACAAATGAAAGATAAATAAAATCGCTGCAGTGCTAAATAAAAGGATTTAATCAAAGCAGAGAATGCAGACTACTTCTATCCATGCAAAGCCAATAAGTACACCCAACAGAGGACTGCCTGCTTTAACAATCTATCTTGCAACCAGATAATTTGTAAATAAATATCTCTTGTCTTATTTTAAAGGCAGTTTTTATAGCACCCTAGCCATGAATATGCCTGAATGCATCCTTGATGTATCTCCACTCCAGTGTTTGGAACAAGATCTTTCATGTGTATTTGGTCTTTAGCATTAGAAAACCTTTGTAACTGTGGAAAAATGCTATTATCACTATAGTAACTTAAATGTTTGAGGTGAGTGACTTCTAGTACTGCTCATGAGCCATCATTCAGAAATGATGTAAAAATGGAGTAAAGATACAAAAAATGATATAAAGATACAACTTGGACTTGCTTTATAATATTCCTTCTTACACCCTCTGCACCTAAAAATTAGATTGATCTAGCTACATCACTCAGGGCTGTGAAAAATTTCATACCCTATGCGATGTAGTTAGGTCGACCTAACCCTCATTGTACATGCAGTTCAGACAACAGAAGAATTTTTCTGTCAGCCTTAGCTACTGCCTCTCAGAGCAGCAGATTACCTACATGGATGGAAAAAACCTTGTGTCGATGCAGGAAGCATTTATACTACAGCAGCACAGCTGCAACCCTGTAGCTGTGCCACTGAGTTCAGTGCAGTGTGCAAAAGTGATTTAATGACTGTGGTGGCTATATGTCGACATAACTTAGGTCAACATAATTTTGTAGCATAGACATACCTGAACTCTAGCTGCTGCATTACTAGCTCTAGCCTCAGCAGCACTTGAGCTTCAACACAACCACCCGCCAGACACCCACACACCAAGCAGGCCAACTAGTTCAAGCTTTAAAGCATCACTTAACTTGAGCTAGAGATTTGTGTGTGTGGACAGGAATCAGGTTAGGCTCCAAATTCAAGTTATAACTCAAGATAACAATGCAGTGAAGACAAGCCCATTGTACAACCCCACCCGGGGTAATTTACCTCAAAGTAAATTACATAGATTTAGCTATGTGTAATTTATGCCGCACTTTAAGTCATCATGGACTTTGGCCACATACATGTATATTTTGTCATCACAGTAATCATAAAGGTCTCAGTCAACGCTTATTGAAAAGGGAGGACTGGGTAGCTCAGGAGATTGAGAAGGAATCAGCAGTCATCTCTCTGAGTCACAGATTCAAATATCACTCAAGGTGGCAGTAACCAGAAATCATTGCCGTCTGACAGCTAGCCATACAAAAGTTTATGCAAAATGACTTAGTGGGTGAAGTCAAGTTCTCTTAGGTGTCCCCATCAATAAAACCACTACCATGATTGGTAGCATTGTTGGCAGGGAGGCGTCAAGTTGATGGTCATGGCAACCGAGCTATCCTTTCATCTAGCACACAAAATATATGCCTAGATGCATAAAATACTGCCAGATACAGTGACTGTGGGCTCTTTATAAATGCCACAGCTAGACAGATAAATCGTTCTTAATATGTGCAGAATCTCTCAGTATGCTCTGCATTCAGTGCTAACTGCTATCATTAAAAATGTTTACTTCTTCTCCTGTGCATTGTCAAATTGCACCAATTTTCATAACTAAATCTTTGCCCCCAGTATAAATTGCTCACTCTTGCAAATATGGCAAAAAAAAATTGTTTGAATTTTTTTCAAACCTTGCTCTGACCTCTAGAGGTGATCCATCCTGGGAGGGGTTGAGGCCATGGACAGTTTTGGGGTGCTTAACCTCTGCAACCCAAGCCATAATTTTTCAGGGGGTAAATGGAAGACTTTGCTCTCCAGGGCTACTACACAAGCATGAAAACTGCCTTAAAATGTTTAAAAACTGATTTTGGTGGAGTTTGCAAGTTTGCTTAAATATTGAATAAGGGGGATTGATCCTATTGCTGTAGAACTAGGTCTAAGCTTTAAAAGCTCTGATCCTGAAACCAACTTCATGGAGGCATTCTGCTTTGCTGCTATAGAGCCTCACCAAATGCAGCAGTGCTCCATCCACCACATGCCCCTCCCCCGCAGTCAAGAGCAGGATCTGAGCCAAACTTACTCAAGGAAGTGCATGTTTATTGATGAGAAGACCAACCTAGCATTCTCAGAAACAGGAAGTCTTCAGGAAAGATTTGGAGGAGGAGAGAACGAGTGAGTGAGTACTTGGTGAACAAGCAGTGGGAGGCTATTTCCAATGTCGGACTAATCAGCTGCATTTTCACAAATAAGACATTTGGGATAGTTTTGGGGGGAAATGCAGTGAGAAAATTACAATAAGAATCCACATTTTAAATGACAAATTTTCAAGTGTAAATTTCAAAGCTTCAGCTGCAAATGCTCTATTGTTTTGTTTTTGTTTTGGTATTCAAACTCTAAGCACCCCTGAAAATATGCAAAATCTTTCTATCTGTATTGTAGAGTAGCTTTTCTCAGTAAGGACATGATTTTCAAAAAAGTGAATGGTAACTGCACACATAAAAATGCATACACAACGATGTTCCTGATTTGCTTGTGCATTTGCCATAACTAGCTGTGCATTTTGTCTTTTTGCAAGCCAAAATGGCTAGTTAAGCATCTAACTGGTTGTTTGTGCATACATATACCTGATTTGTGTGTTCAATTGCATTAACTGTACACAAATTAGGCCCTGAGTACAAGATAATTATTCTTCTTTGAAGGGTTTTAAATGATAAAAGTTTCACTTGATATAGCATACAAATGTGTCAAACTCATATTCCAATTAAATATTAGAATGCTGTTCCATTCTTTTTCAGTATAAAAAAATTAAGAAAGATTAAGGGTTTTTTTAAATGATCCTACATTCATGTGATATTGCAAACGGATTAAAGTATTTTTCCTTTAAAGTGATTTTAGAAGCTATTTCTGAGATGTATATCTGCTGTTTATGGATCACAACTAACTTTATCGTTATGTATAAACTGTACTTTTGAGTGCTGTAAGAGGTATCCCCTGTCTCACAATAAAAATATTATGGAACATTATATTTCCATATAGTAATGGCACTCTTATTTTACTAGTAGGAAAGGTATTGTACTAATTTAATTGACTAACATAAAAGTCTCACAAGCAAGATCAATATTTTATTTTCTCAACAGTTTTTGTCAATGAAGGTTTAATTTCACATGCATAGAGGATGTTTCTGTATCTCACAGTCATCATCAAGGGTGTGGCCTCCTTTGATGAGGACAGTCTTGTGATTAAAACACAATAGCCTGGGAGTCAGGATGTATAAATTCTGCTACAGACTTGCTTTGTGAGCTGGGGTAAAGCATTTAAACTCTCTCTGTCTTAGTTTCAACATCTGCATTGAGGAAATAATAAAATAAGACTTGCCTATTTCTCAGGGGTGATGTGAGACTTAATTCAGTAACGTTTTTAAACTGTTTTGATGACGTAAGATGGAAGGCACTACAGACAGACAAAATACTGTTATCTAGAGAATATGAGCCCTAGTCTAATCTCTGTTGGAGTGGTGTAAATCTGGAGTAATTCTGCTGGCTTTTACATATACACAGACACACACATCTGCACATTCAGAGAACTAGAGATATACCAAATAGTATTGTTCTTAAAATAATAGAATTAGAATTGTGTGAATGTTCATTTATAAACTCACAACTTGGGCCAAGTTCTTGAAAAGGATTGCCAAGGTTCATGAACCTTTCCCTGAACCTATATCTGAGGGATATGTTGAGTTAATCTGGGCCACTTTATGATTTAGGGTGGAAAGCGTCTGAAACTTGATGGTCAGGACTGAGTTTGATTTGAGCTTCTGGGTTTGTTCAAATCCAAAACTCAATGAAAACTCAGAGATTTTGAATTAAAATCTGGAGAGTTTGTCAGCTCTGATTAGACTGTTAACTATCAAATGAATAGGCTTATTTACTGTTCTATTAAACTCTGTAGCTTCCTCACCTAAAGTAAAACGAGGTCATTCCTCCTCTGGCCTTCCCTGTGACAGTTTCATAAACCAGTAGTGTGGTACCTCCTGCAGAAGTAAATATCAAGCTTTAACTAAAGATTTTGCAGTATGTTTATTCATCAGGGACAAGAGGTTGAATTTTCTTTTTATTAAAAGTATTTTTTTTAAATGACTCAGTGCTGGAAGTTCAGAATGTCCCTATAGTGGCGTAGTGTGTTGAAAACTATTAAAATTACAAGCTATCACTTTAAGTTTGGAAGAGGTTTCCTGGTCCTGCTTTTAGGCTAGCAGGCTCTGTAGGGAAGTTTGTGATCTGGGTCTTCAGCAGTTAGTCTGCAAAAGAACAAGTCTGAAGCGAGGTGGATTGAGTTTTGCCTCTCTGCCTTGGATGCCTCCCTGCCTTCGATAACAGTCTGCTCTCTCGCTCTCTCGCTCTAATTGGTTGTTGTGTGTTAGATTTCTGGATTCGAAGAAATAAAGTTGTTTTATGCTGCAACTTTTTCAGGAAGACAATAACACCCCCCCACACACACACCCCTTACCTCCCCTCCAACTCTCTGTGTGCATGTAATGAACATAACAGGTGGAGATGGAAGAGAGGGAGGGATTAGGACTGGGAACAGATTGTGACCTCTTTGGGAAAAGGATTGTTTCTACAGTGCCTTAGCTCAGTGGGTCTCAGACCCTAATTGAAAACTTTAGGCCTTACCTCAGGACAAATAAATAAATAAATAATAGCAACCCCCTGAGGAAATATTTATAAAAATCACATTAATATTTCTATATAAAACATAGGCAAAGATTTGTGTATCATTCCTTTGATATTGGGACACTTCTGGTACTTTGAAAGTGTTCATGTGAGGAGAGGATATGCAGAGATGGTTTAAGAATTCCTCCTTTTCTGCTTTGTGGCATATAAAGAGAAGGTAGTGTAGAGAAGAATCTGGTTGTGAATATATCTGAGGGGAGTATTTTTAAAAGTTGATTCCTGGAGGAAAAATAAGTTTTGGTGCATCAGGAAAGTAAAAAAATGTAGTGTGAGTAAAAGAAGATACTTTAGCCTCCTGCATTGCATTCAACCATTGCATTGTAATTCCAACTGTTGCAGATTGCTCCTGGGTAACATGGAACCAGATTTATTCTGCGTAAAGCGAAGATGGACTTTTCCCCATACTGAAAACAAACCTTTAGAATCTGGTGCCTGCTTATATATTCAGTGTAATTTTTTTCTGAGTGACATAGCTTAATGGCACAGAATAGACATAGGCGGCTGCTAAGACGTTTTGGGACCCCCATATACAGACCTGGATTAATATTTAACTACTTTGGATGACTGTGTCAAATAGCAAAGTCTGTGTGTGATACTCTTTTTCTCCCCACCCCACTGACAGCACATCCCCCTCTATTTCTTTATTTTTATAGGGCCCAACTGTGAACTTCCGACTCACACTGCTTGTGAGTGTAAGTTACCATTCAGTATGAATAAGGCCTTCACAGTCTGGCCCTTGGAAAACAGAAATCTTTAAGAGCATCCTCATAATTGCATGTTCCTTTCACTAGATTTGATAAATAGCATATGTGGTGAGGTGGGAAAGGTGTTCATATTTTCCAGCTGAAGTATTGCCTGGTGAAGTGTCAGCTTGGGTTACATAACTCATATATAACCAGAATTTTTGTGGCTGGTGAGAGAATAGTTGGTTCACCTAGGCTATTCCCCTGTCTCACACAGCTCTACTGGCCTGTTATTTCATCATGTAACAGAACTTGGGATGACCGATGCATTCCTTGCAAAATAACCATTCTAAAAATAAATTATGGAAGGGGGCAAAGTAATGGCAGGTTTTAAACTGTTAAAATCTCCTAAAAATGATACAAAGCGTTTATTTCAGTGGTGGGTTGCTTTTGAGGTCACTGGCTACCCCCCTGTTGGGACATGCTCAGCTCTCAGGAATCAGGCTCATGCTCCTGAGAAGAAGGATGGCTTCAGGCTTTGGATACCGGCCTGGGTCTCATCAGATTAAAGTTCAGTTCTACTAATTTCCTGTATGACCTTGGGCCAGTCTGTTTTTGCCTCTGGACCCCATCTGTAAAATGGAAATAATAACCCTTTGTGAGGGAGTGCATCAGTCCCGCGACACCCTTCCTTCTCCTACCTGTTGTCTGTCTGATCTGTTTAGCTTGTAAGCTATTTGGGACATGGATTGTCTCTTGCTATATTTAGCAAATGGGGTCCCAATCCTTGACTGAGGCATCGAGGTGTTACTGTTATGCAGATAAGAAATCATCACCATTTATAACCCTGTTCTCCGGTAGTGGTGACATTAGTCAGGGCTGGCCTTACCATGAGGCGAACTGAGGTAGCTGCCTCAGGTGCCAGACTGTGGGGGTGGCGGGGTGCCACTAGGACCCAGAATGTAGAAAATTGTGTCTGCTGCTGGTGCATACGTATTCTCTCTGCTCTAGATGCACAGAGATGGTGGAGTGCTGTGCTGGAGGAAGGAGGGCAGAAGAGACATAAAAGCAGGGCCGGTTCTACATATTCGGCCGCCCCAAGCAGTCATGCGCGGGAGACGCCCCGGAGCCCCGGGAGCAGCGGACCTCCCACTGGCTTGACTGGTGAGTGTCCGCTAGTCACGCGGCTCAGCTGGACCTCCCGCAGCTGCGGACGGTTGGCTGGTCCGGCAGCTCCGGTTGAGCTGCCGCAGTCATGCCTGCGGGAGGTCCAGCCAAGCCGCGCAACTAGCGAACTGTCCGCAGTCATGCCTGTGGCAGGTCCGGTCGTCCCGGGGTTCCGGTGGACCTCCCGCAAGCATGACTGCGGCAGGTCCGCCGGCCCAATCTGCCGCCCCTGACGACAACTGCCGCCCCACGCGCGTGCTTGTCGCGCTGGGGTCTGGAGCCGGCCCTGCATAAAAGGCAGGCAGGAGAAAAGGTGAGAAGGAATAACAGAAAGCAGCAAGAGCTGCAGGGAGAGAGAAGAGGAGGAGCGTTTTATGTACCTCTCTAGCACCCCCAGGAGCCTGGACTGATTAGCACCAGCTTCTCAGGGAGCTTCCTGTTTCCTGCTGCTTCCCTGAACCCACTTGAGGAGAACAGGCAGTCAACTGAAGTAGTAGGAGCCAGTTAGGCCCTTAAGACACCAATATCTTCCCTCACTCAGGCCCTGCTACCACCTGCTTATTTGTCCCCTTCAACTGAATGTTGAGAGCCACTATAGCTGGCACAGAACAGCAGTCATGAGTGAAAGAAGAAAACGCCCCTTTGGGGCAGCATTCAGAAAAAGAAAGAAAGCAAAGGAAGCTTTTCTATCTAAGCAGGAAGGAGTGCTCTTGAGATACATAGACACAAATGTTCATGGTGAGCCTTCCAGCCCCAGTGAGGATGTGAGTGGTGAGGAGATTTCTGTTCTTCCAGTTAGTCAGAGTTCAGGTGACCTGGCAGTTACTGCAGCATCCATATCTCCATCTCAAATGGATGTAACATGCACATTCCTGAAGAAAAGAGTAGATCAGAGAAGAGTGTGGTGGAGGCGCAAGAAACAGCTGCTGCTGAGTTTAGTTCCTTAAGTCTAGATGATCCAGGACTGTGGACCCACTAGAGCAGTAGCCTGAGGGACTTCCTTGTACTGCATGGGCCACAGCAAGTAAAAAAAAGTCATATTCCCCAAAGACAATGAAAATAGACATTTCCATCCAACACATTACTGGCGTGAAATCCCCAATGGTGACAAAGCGGAGAGGTCATGGTTTATGTACTCAAAAACCCAGAATGCTGCATGCTGCTTTTGTAGCAAACTCCTCCAGTCTAATGTTCCAGCCACACTGGGTTCGACAGGAACAAAGGACTGGAAAAATCTGGCTAGAAATCTGGCATGCCATGAGAAGGCAGCAAATCACCAGAGAGCATTCCATAGGTGGAAAGAGCCTGAGATGACACTAAGGTTAAAGGCCACCATAGATGATCAGCATCAAGAGAAGATTGCATCAGAGTCTCTTTACTGGCAAAATGTTCTGAAAAGGCTCATTGCCATTGTGAGAATGCTTCCTACCCAAAACCTAGCACTGCATGGCACTTCAGATCAGCTGTATGTGCCAAACAATGGAAACTTCCTTAAAATTGTGGAGCTGATGTCTGAAGTTGATGCTGTACTCCAGGAGCATCTAAGAAGAGTCACCACCCAAGAAATGTACACACTCCACTACCTTGGAAAAACAATTCAAAATGAGATCATACAGTTACTGGCAACAAAAGTCAAACAGAAGATTGTAACAGATCTCAAGTCAGCAAGATATTACTCTGTTATTCTGGACTGCACGCTGACATCAGCCATACGGGACAAATGACTTTAATGGCGCGTTTTGTAACAATAACAGAACCTAGTGAAAATGTCCCTGCAATGGTGACTGTCAGAGAGCATTTTCTAGAATTTATTGACATTGATGAAACTACAGGAGCTGGTATGACAAATGTGCTTCTTAAAAAGCTGGAAGTTACGGGAATTGCAATAGCTGATATGAGAGGTGAGGACTACGATAATGGTGCCAACATGAGAGGAAAGAACAGAGGAGTGCAGACACAGATCCGAGAGTTAAACCCTCGAGCTTTTTTTGTCCCATGCAGTTCTCATTCATTGAACTTGGTGGTCAGCAATGCAGCATCAGCTTCTAGTGAGGCTGTTGGATTTTTTAATGTAATTCAAAGCAGCTATGTATTTTTCTCTGCATCAACTCATCGATGGCAAATTTTGAAGCAACATCTGGGAACATCCTCTCTGACACTGAAACCACTGAGTGCCACACAATGGGAAAGTCGAGTGGAGGCGATAAAGCCTATCAAACACCAAATTGGGAAGATAGATGATGCCATAGTTGCCATTATGGAGGATAATGCTATGACAGGAACTGTTCGTGGGAGAACAGTGGCAGAGGGAAATGGAATCACCAGAAACATACATAACTTCAAATTTCTGTGTGACTTAGTGTTGTGGCATGACATACTGTTTGAAATAAATCTTGTAATCAAGAAACTCCAAGGTGTTGACCTTGATATATCTGGAGCAATGGGACAACTGGACAAAGCAAAGTCATACCTACAGTCTTACCAGTCAGATGAGGGATTTCAAAACGTTCTGAAGAGTGCAAGAAGTTGGCAGAGGAACTTCACACTGAAGCTATTTTCCCACCCATTCAGTAATAGAAGAGTCACCAAAGAAGAAGACATTTTGATTACAAGGCACGGGATAATCCCATAAGAGACCCCAAACAACAATTCAAAGTTGAATTCTTTAACCAGGTGCTAGATTGTGCAAAACAGTCAGTTGAAGAATGTTTCATGCAGCTCAAGGAACACAGCAGTATATTTGGGATGTTGTATGATATTCCAAAACTCCTCACTATACCTGAAGAAAACCTACACCAGCAATCCAGGGCACTAGAGACAGTGTTAACATGTGCGGTATTGATGCAAGAGATTTAGGTGATGGACTGAAAGCCCTTTCAAGATACATTCAGCAGGATCAACTCCAAAGGCTGTTCTGGAATATATGTGCACAAATAAGATGACCACCCTCTTTCCAAATGCTTTTGTTGCTCTGCGCATGCTTCTAACATTTCCTGTAACAGTTGCCTGTGGAGAATGCAGCTTTTCCAAGATGAAGTTAATAAAAACACATCTATGCTCCACAATGACGCAGGAGAGGCTGGTGGGCCTTGCAACCATCTCAACAGAGCATGAGCTGGCCCAGACTGTGGACCTTCAGGAAGCAGTTCAAAGCTTTGCAACCAAGAAGGCACGGAAAGCACCACTTTGATTATTCAAACAAATAAAAATGCCAGTCTTTACTATGCAGGCAAGAAAAGTTACATTTGCTGTTCAGGTGTTTGAAAGTTAAGTGTTACTTAAAATATTTGAACAAGACATTTTAAGTTATTAGTTCTCCTTTATTGGGGTAGGTAGCAGAGCAGTACCATGAGAGGAGTAGAACAGGAAGAAGGCAGAATTGAGACCTTTCAAAGTTTTGGCCCAAGTGAGGTCATTTGAGCTCCCCACCTCAGGTGCCAAAATGTTGTGGGCCGGCCCTGACATTAGTGCAGAGCTGGTGATGCTGCACAGGTTATATGAGATACTTATCATGTCTGTACAGTAAGATGCCCCTAAAGGGTATTAGGATTGGGTGGGACCAGTGAAGTTAGTCTTATGAGTCTTTGGACCAAATGACATTGCTTTATTTATATGTTATTGCTCTTTTCTGTCCATGAGGCAATATGGGAACATCCCAGCGATACAGAGGCAGCATTATCAAACGGTAATGCAGTGTCCCGGTGCAATGTCATCACATCACAGATACATTGTGATTTCAGGTGGCAACATCTCCACATTCTCTTCATCTCTTTGTTGGGGTGGAGGTGGGGAGCAGAGAGAGAGAGAGAGAGCAGCATTGCAGAACTACCTATAGAGAAGTAATGCACTGACACTGCACAACAAACCACACCATCCTCGCATCCTCACTGCACAAGCAAACATATCAACACATGGTATTCCAAGTTCCACTGCATGGACAGACACACACACACCTCTCCACCCATCACAGCCAGATTTTCCTCTAACAGCTTTCTAATTCACAGTTGGCTTATCTTCCATCACCTCTCCCAATTCTCCTTTGAGTCTAGTTTATCTGGCTCATACTACCCCCTCCTGCATCATTCTATTCATGTTAGACTGGAAAAATAGAGGAACATTACTGACTAAAATGAAAATGTTTAAAACAAGAAAAACAGTGTGTGTTTTCGTGCTTTCAATGTCCCTTTCTTTATGCCTCTATTCCGTTCTCTTTCTCACCTTGACCTCAATCGGACTAGTTACATGGGTGTGGGTTGCACAAGCAGGCCTGAAACTCTGCCTCAGTTTTCCCATCTGTAAAATGAGGATAATAATAATAATTCTTATTCACCTATCTCTTGAGAAGTTTTTAGTTAACATATGGTAAGTGGTTTGAGGGTGACCAGTACAAAAATAAGTGTTTGGTATGGTAGTAGTATGTTACATATGTACTGTCAGAAATTCAGCTGCCACCAGGCTTGGTCGCCTAGCAACCCAATGAACTCTGGTAGGACCAATAAGCCCTTATTAAGTGACCTTGCACCTTGCCTAGTCAGATGGGCCAATTGATCACCATTTAAGCCTTGAAGCAACAGCATCAGAGTGGCTGCTCAATGCATTCCACGCCTGCAGCAGCACCAGACTGCTTCCACTCCAGCCATTCCTCCACCCCTTTCCTGCTCCACTCCAGTCCAAGTCCTTGCCAACCTCTGTACTCCTGATACATATTTCCTGGCACTTGTCTCCTGACCAGGCCTCTGGTTCTCCCCTCTGATTCTACTCTGACAACTAGTTTCACACTGCCTACACCTTGGTGTGTGACACATACTCCTATGGAAATGACTCTGTATCCTTTCACTGTTAGAAAGACCATTCCAAATGGCAGCAGGGAATTCTCATGTAGATGAGTCAACTTTAATTGTCGTACACTGTACCAAGAACTATGCTGGAATATTTTGGCAAATCACTGAGGAACAGATTGTGGAAGGCTCTTATGACTGGCCTCATAGGTCACTAGGTATTGTTTATGTTGCCTGATTGGATTATAGGCAGGTTTCTGAAATATTTATGTGAATATTTGACCTTAAAATTCACTTTTGACAACTATCAGTGCCTGTAAAATGTGATCTCATAAATGTTCATGGGAAGTAAAGAGAAGCAGGGAATGCAAGTATGGCCAAAGCAAATTTGTTTAAAAATGTGAATATTTGTTCACAAAACATTTCTGCAGTATTTGTCTAGGTGTAAATTATATGTATAGTTTGTAACAGCAAATTATTGCCTTCTTCAGGTGTCCAATCAAAGTTACACCAAGACCTTGTTTCCCAATTCTCAGAATGCAGCATAGAGAGCAATATAATAAGGCCCCATTGACAAAAATATTCCTTGATTGCAAGGACCTTTGATATCTGAAAATGAATTTTCACTACACTAGAGGTGCACTTCAGCTCACTCTGCCAGGTGTTTGCATTACAGTGATAATTTACGGCACTTTGCCTGCTGCTGAATCTTGTCCCAAAATGGAAACACCAGTGTCTAAATATCCAGACCAACCAGAAGAAGTTGAACAAATAGTAGCACAGACTACCATTATAATGACCAGTGCAGAGTGCCATGCCAAGCATGTAGCAGTCATCCTGACAGCTTTAAACCAGTAAAAGTTTCTAATCTGGCCAATAAAAAACCTCAGCTCTTCTCTTACAG
Organism: Mauremys mutica; assembly: GCF_020497125.1. NCBI lineage: Eukaryota > Metazoa > Chordata > Testudines > Geoemydidae > Mauremys > Mauremys mutica. Next base: position 227,655,258 of record NC_059073.1, read on the forward strand.
ATTCAAATCTTTCTTTTATTAGCAGGCATGTCTATTATGTTAAAACTAAAATAAACACTCACCACAGCATCCTACCCTCCTCCTCACCCCCTACTACCCACACACATACACCAACAGACATATTAGTAAGGGCATATCTTCACTGCAGAGTTAACCCAGGCTATTTCTCAGGTGTTACCCCTGACCCAGTCCCATCCACACAAAAAAACCTCTATGCACAGTTTTGTGGTGCTTTCAGCCTAAACTAGCTGGCCCGTCCTGGGCTATAGACTAAAGCTTGACTGAGTTTTTCACTCAGGCTGGTAACCTACTCACTTTGCAGTGAGGACACAGTATAAATCACTCAAGTTCTGCTAGTCCTCCAGTGCCTTCCCACGATGCTCCCCATGCACCCAGAAACATAGACAAGTTCTCCCATAATGCATAATCATAGAGCGGCTCAGCTTACTGCAGCACAAAAGAACCATGAGATAAGCTCCAGAAATCCTAGCGCCTCACCCTGGTAAGAGCAGTGCCGGTGAGTACACAGTGACTCAAGTGGTCATTGCCATGTGGCCACTCATAGTTGACCTAGGCTAATCCAAGTGCTCAGACCTGAGTGCTGATTACCAGAGTTAACATGGCAGTGAAGATACACCCTAAAGCAGCCAATATTTGAAGTCAATTAGCACAGACAAAACCTGATTTCATATGTCTTGCCCCTTCCTTTTCAACCTAACTAATTGCTTTTCAGGTGCCTCCTTTTTTAATGGGGAGATACGATGGGCAGTGGTCTTAACAACTAAAATAAGGGAGCAAAGCTCCATCAGTGTCACTGAACTTGTTACACCATCAACATATTGATTGGATTGCTCTTACTTGTGGTCGCATGGGTGAGCAGATCATAGTTCAGGATAGAAAGCCAGAGAAAGAAAATGATGAATACTGCCTAATAAGAGACTTACTGTAAATAGTAATTCATTTAAGAGAGAGTTGTTTTTCCCCTCCTAACATTCTCAAGTCTCGAGCAATTGAAAAAACTCACACCTGATATCAAGGGTGATTTCGTTTTATGTAGAGTTCCTCTTCTCAGCAGTAATAATCCTTTGCCCAAACTTTTTCAAAAGTGACTAGCAAGATCAGAAAGCGCTGAGCACCCACTCTCTAAAAATCAGACCCCGTTAAGTAGTCTCAAATTGGGCAGTCAAAAATTGAGGCACTCAAAATCATCTAGTCACTTCTGAAAACATTGGCTTTTGTTGTTAGGTATAAATATTGACTGCCTACATATACTATTGTTGTTGTTGTTGTTTTGTTTTTTAAATCACGGCAATAGTGAAAATAACAATTGGTGTCTGGGGTATATTTAAAGGGCCTGATTGTGTTCTCACACACACTTTACACTGGCATAACTCCATTGACTTCAGTGGAGTTATTCAATACTTAAACCAGTTTGAGAGGTGAATCAAGGCTGGATCTTGGTCTGGTGTAAATCAGCCCAACTCCAAGATCTGACTGTCAGGTTCAATGTTTCCGTTTCTACAGGAAGTGTTTCAAAGCCTAGAAAAGCGAATAGTCCCATAAGTATGGGTGTCTATGAGTTCTTACATGTAGAAATCAAAAATTGGGAATACGGGGTGTCTGGTAAACAGAAAATGGCCAGGCATTGTGCTGTTGCCACCACAATAGTTATTCTTTCCTTTCAGACATTGCTCTGCTTTTCCAGTGCAGGCCTGGCATAGAACAGGCTGACAGCAGCAGTATCTGCTTTGCTTTCTTAAAAGAACTTGTAAGTATAGTATGGTAACTTGTCAGCAGCAAGTTGGGAGTTTTATTCATAGTTTGCTAGAAGACGCATTAAATAGCCAAATCAGTCTAGAGATCAGCTCTGCAGTAATGTTCTTATTCCAAACCTGAGCAGATGTGTGATTCCTTGCTTTAATGGCCACGCTTCCAAAGACACTCATATTCTAAGTCCTATCTGGAGTGTTATTGATGCTTTAGTTTGCCCATGCTATACAGGTACCCTAGGAAGTCACCGTAGGGCAGCCTTCACAAAGAGATCTCATTAAAAAAAAACTTGTAATGTATGGTTTATATAGTCAAGTTCTCCAAACCATTAGACATATGTATCCTTCTTATTTCCATTGACTTCAGGGTTCTGTGGCTTTTTTATCGGTGCAGCTGCCGAGATTATTGTGAAATTAATTCTGCTCTCAATGTGTATAGAGCTTTGCAAGAAACAACACACAAAAATAAGATGTATTTTGTCTTTCCCCACCTGCCGCTGTGCTAACACTATATGATTTTTACTATCAGTGCAACTCGTGATTATGTAGTGATAAGCAATCCACACTCGATATGCCATCTTATTAGGCAGTGTTAAATTGTTACAGTTTGCTTTGCTGAGTTTAAATAATCCCTGGCAGAAAAACTCGCTGAACCCAGAATGCTGAAATAAAAAACAAATAAGGACTGAACTGTGGCAATTAGCCCTGGACTGCCCCTGGAAGAGCACAGTCTGTATGGTGCTGCTCCAGGTGCATAGGGAGGGTGTGCATTTTACAACATCCACTAGCCTAGTATCACAG